>NW_026068109.1:315515-399013 GCF_014885135.2 Alexandromys fortis
GGGGTGTTTTGGTTATATTCATTGATGTGGAGAAACATGTTTGATTGTGGGCAAGACCATCCCCTGGGCATCCTGGGCATGTAAGATGGAGTGAATGACTTGAGCACTAGTGCCTTCCTTCTGTTTCTGGTCATGGATTCGATGTGGCTAGCTGCTTTCCGCTCCTGCTGCCTGGGTTATTCTCCGTGATGGATTGTACCCTTGAACCGATCTACAGTCCAGCTCTCCACTGGTATTCTGTGGTGGTTCCCCTGCAGACTTGATAGCAGGCTGGGAAAAAAATGGTTCACGAAGAGACAAGAATGAACCTCAGCTCAGCCCGATTTTATTGTAACCGGTGCTGGACCAGGACTTACAGGGTCTGGCCCAGATCATTTAACTTTAGCCAATACTTAAACACAGCACAATTTTGGAAAAAAGTATTCAGATAACAATGAACTCAGCCCCAAGTGCACGACAACTCAAGACATGTTTACATTGAGATTCTTTACAAAGTGCATCTGGATTCTTTCACAAACAGTGCTACAGTTGGCCCAGAGATAGTACCCTTGACTTAGAGTCCAGGGAGTTTGACCGAGGTAAACATAGTGCTGGTGGGTGTCAGGATTGACCTGGCCCTAAGATGACCTAGAAGTCTCTTAGGCTGTAGTAAAGCACAAGTAACGTCACTCGTAAGAGTGGGGTTTGTGGTCTAAAAACAGTGTTCAAGATATAGGGGAAAATGCCTTAAATAAGCAAAAACAAATTCTGGGAGATAAGGGCAGAGCCTGTCTATTAAGACAGCAAAGGATCAGCAGGTAGTAAAACGATATCCTAGCATTCCAGGAAGAGCAGCTGCGCACCTCAGCTGTTGAACTTTCCTGGCTTCTCCAGTGCTTACCTGTGTGCACAAGGTCTTTCTGTTCTGTCCAGTATCCTAACACACACACACACACACACACACACACACACACACACACACACACTGTTGACGCATCCTGTCTCTAGTCTTCTGTCAGTTTCTGTCTTGCTGCCCTCGTCCTGAAGTTAGGGTTTCTTCTGCCTTCATGTGGCACTTCCTAACCCTGCTCTGACCTCGCTCTTCTGGTGTTAGCCAGTGGCTGTGTTGGTCCACCTGTGGACCAGCCAGCTGCCTGCTGACCACCTCTGTGGACCGTGTCTACAACACCCAATAGACTGTTGCATCCACGTCAGTCAGTCTTTCTCAGCCCATCATTTTGCCTTCTGTTCTGTTCCTTTCCTTGTTCCATTGTCCAATTCAGAGGATGCGGTTCATTCAAAACTGTCCCGTTTTCTGTCGCCACAGTCAGTTTTCTTTACGGTCTGAATAGTTTTTCTTTGTTTTATTTCCATTTCTTTGTTTTTGCGGCATCGGTTGGTTTGAAAAGGGGTCTTGATGTGTAGATCAGGCTGCCCCTGAGCTCTTGATCCTCCCTCTTCCACCAAGAGTTAAAGGCGTATATTACCATCCCTGGCCCTGGTGATGACTTTTAGTGTCCCAAGAAGTTAAGGGACAGACCCCTTGGACTTTTTCAGCCCTCACGTAGCCCTCCTTCCCTTTGGCGGGAGTTATTTATTTATTGGAGTATTTATTCTCTCGCAGATGCCAGTGTGCTTGCCTAGACACTGGCGTTCTCCAAAGAACGGAATATTCCTTCCCAGGAGCTCACCTAGTTCCCTCTGTGGGGGAGTCTCAGATGGAAACACACAGGATGGGAATATCCACGGATGTGGGAATAGAGTAGCCGATCTCAGAGCTGGTCCGTGGCTGCTCTGCTGCTCTGAGACAGATTCTGTCCGCTCACACTTACGGAGCCATACATCTCTACTCTTGTGTTACCTTACTGTTTGGGTTGACGGTATTTTTGCTGTTGTTTGGGTTTTTTAAAATTACTTTGTGGGTGTGTACATGCCACGTTGGGTGTGTGGAGGTCAAAGGACAACTTTCAGGAGTGAGGTCACGGGGATTGAACTCAAGTTGCTAGATTTGGTGGCGAGCACCTTCACCTGCTGAGCCATCTTGCTGGCCCTTGTGTTTTTATTCGTAAGATACTCTGTTGTTTCCTTTCATTTCCCAGAGCATTGGTTTCACATCTTTCTTCCTCTCTTGAAAACCGGCTTACAGGTCACTGGCTTGAAGCATGTTTATAATAATATATATTCGATAACCAGCAATAGGTTAGATACCGATGGAAGCTACTTCACTGTGCTAAGTGCTTCTCATAGGGTCCATGATACCCACTGATGTTCACGGGTGGCAGTGATGCAGTGGCAGGATGCAGTTGCACTGCTGGTGTGTTCAGGTGATGCTGATGTGTTTGGATGATGCTGTTGTGTTTGGGTGATGCTGTAGCAGGAAGCAGTTGCACTGCTGGTGTGTTCGGGTGATGCTGTGGTGGGAAGCAGCTGCACTGCTGCTGTGTTCAGGTGATGCTGGTGTGTTCGGGTGATGCTCTGGCGGGAAGCAGCTGCACTGCTGGTGTGTTCGGGTGATGCTCTGGTGGGAAGCAGCTGCACTGCTGCTGTGTTCAGGTGATGCTGGTGTGTTCAGGTGATGCTGGTGTGTTCAGGTGATGCTGGTGTGTTCAGGTGATGCTGGTGTGTTCAGGTGATGCTGGTGTGTTCGGGTGATGCTCTGGTGGGAAGCAGCTGCACTGCTGCTGTGTTCAGGTGATGCTGGTGTGTTCGGGTGATGCTGTGGCAGGAAGCAGCTGCACTGCTGGTGTGTTCGGACAATGCTGTGACGGAAAGCAGTAGCATGGCTGTGTGTTCATGAATGAAACAGTTTAAACACTAAACGGAAGTTTGAGGAGCTGAGGACATAGCTGTGTGGTTAAACACTTGTCCCACAGATTGTGAACTGGAATTCAGATTTCCACAAACCCATAAAAATGCCAGGAGGGCCGGGCAGTGGTGGCGCACGCCTTTAATCCCAGCACTCGGGAGGCAGAGGCAGGCGGATCTCTGTGAGTTCGAGACCAGCCTGGTCTACAAGAGCTAGTGCCAGGACAGGCTCCAAAACCACAGAGAAACCCTGTCTCGAAAAACCAAAAAAAAAAAAAAAAAATGCCAGGAGGATGTGCCTGCCTGTAATGGCAGCCTTGAAAGAAAGCAACAAGGGGCTCCCAGGAAGACTACCATGTCCCTAAGTTCTGGGCTTGATTGAGAGGCTGTGCAATGGACAGTATTGTGGTGAAGAATCTGGGGCATCCGTGTCTAGAGTGCAGGAGAGAGACCTGAACTGGTGCTGATTGGGAAGGGTTTGCACATGGAGGGCAGTTTAACTGCCGTGAATCCACGCAGGCTCCTCCATCAAAGCTGTCAGTGATCTGGAAACCCAAGGGAGAGAAGCGCCAACAGAGGACAAAAGGAAGAGTCAGGGAAGTGTGGGGGGGGGGGCGCGGATACCAGTATCATTCATGTGATGGAGACCAGATGGAGAGTGTTGCACAGAGTAGGATGCACCTAGGATTGTGTGGGTGCCCCTCGGGTCTGAGCTCTTCAGTGGTGGGAACTGTTTCTGAGGGTTTTTGTGTCCCCGACAGCCAGCATTATTCCTGGCTTGTGGTTCAAGCCCAGTGCTTTCTTAATGTGTATAAATGAGTCCCAAGGCAGTTGGTTTTTTTTCTGTTTTTCATGTGTGTGTATTACGTGTATTTGTGTCTTGCACAGTTTTGCTTGTGTGAGTGCATGTGGAGGCCCAGGGTGGTACTGGGAACCATCATTCACCCTTCTCCTTTACTCACTGAAGGAAGATCTTAGTCAAACCCAAGGCTCTCCAATATGGCTAGTCTTGCTAGCCAGCTTCCTCTGGAGAGCCCATATCTTGTCTCCCAAGATTAGAACTACAGAGAGGCTGTCATGCCTACCTGGCATTTACCTGGGTTTCTGGAACCCTAATCTGGTACTCACTCATACTGCAAGTGCTTTAACAGCGGAGCCGTTTCTCTAGCCTGATAGGCAGGCTTTACTTTTGCAGTCTGTGATATAAAGTAAAATGTGCAGTGCTCATGGCTGGTTGACAGTGGCAGCGAGCTGGGGAAGAGCTTGTCTTCAGATGCATGTTTCTTGTGATCGCATTCTGAGCATGTTGTTGCAGGGCCCACTGTCCTTCGGGGACGTGGCCGTGGCCTTCACCCAGGAGGAGTGGCAGCGGCTGGGCTCTGAGGAGAAGACGACGTACAGGGACGTGATGCTGGAGACCTACAGCAACCTCGTCTCCGTGGGTGAGCTCCGCTTCCTTCTCAGCTCGAATGTGGAATTGCCTTTAAGGTCATGAAAGAGTTGGTGGCTTTAATTCTGAGCTCTGCGGGATGATTATGAGCGGTTCGCTCTGACTGGCCGTTCTGTACCGATAAAGCACGAGGGCTTGTGCTCTCCAGCCTGTACAGCCGCGGTTGCCCTGCACGGTGGAAATGGTGAAGCCGGGCCGGCAGGCTCAAGTTGTGTTTCATTTCTCATTAACAGGGTGTCACATTATCAAACCGGATGTTATCATCAAGTTGGAACAAGGAGAAGAGCCATGGATAGTAGAAGGAGCATTCTCACCTCAGAGCTATCCAGGTGTGTTAGTGGAGGCAGAGAGGCAGAGAGGAGGTGGTAACTGGGGTGTTTCTCCCAGGAACATTCTGATCATCCCACGCGTTAGAAATTACTGAAGGTAGTTAGTCGCTCCTAAAGGTTTCTTCCCCATGAACATATATGGGGAAGAAATATATCTCCCCCTGACTACCACTCTCCAGAATCAAAGGTTCCTAGATGTCTGTGAAGGGCGCTTGCCTTTAATCCAGCACTCGGGAGGCAGAGGCAGGCTGAGTTCAAGGCCAGCCAGGGCTACACAGAAGAGTCACCCATTATTATAGTTTCCTTAGGTGTTCATAAGTATATTGTTAGTAATCAGCTTCAGCTCTTAGGCTGTTACCCTTTGCTTTTATCTTCATTCTCTCCGACCGTGAGATGCTTTGGGCTCTGTATCGGTCACTTCCCCGTGACTGTGATAAAACCTCACAAAAGGGGCTCACAGCTCCAGGTACGTAGCCCGTCACAGCCTGGCAGTCACAGCAGCAGGGAGGAGGCAGCGGCTCATGCTGTGCCTGCACTGCATCCCCAGTCAGGAAGCAGGGGTGATGCTTGCTGATGCACAGCTCCCTTTCTCGTTTTTATTCAGGCCAGAATCCTGGCCCAGGGACTGGTTCTCCAAATGGTAGGTGTTTCTTTCTCCTCAAGGAATCTATCAGGATAACCCCACAGGGTGCCTAGAAGCTGGACGTCTGGGTGATTGACAGTAATAACCATCGTGGGCTCTTTTTTTTAAGCCTTTATTTTTATCTTATGTGTATGTATCTGTGCCATGTGCATGCAGTGCCTGTGGAGGACAGAAGAGGGGTTGGATGCCCTCAGCTGTAGTTACATGGCTGTGAGTAGCTGTCTGGGTGCTAGGAATCTAACCCAGGTCCTCTGGAAGAGCAACCAGTGTTCTTAACTGATAATCCATCTCTCCAGCCCCTTTAATTTTATTTACTGTCATCATTGGGAGTGTGAGTGTACAGGTTCAACAGCATGCATCTGAGGTCACTGGAGAGCTTTTGTGGAGTGGTTCTTTCCTTCTGTGTTCACGTGGGAGTCAGAGGTTTAACTTAGGTTGCTAGTTTTGTTTGGCAAGCTTCTTTACCCAATGAGCCATTTCACCTCCCACCTGTAGCTGCTGTGTTTTACTCTTTGCTCTTAGGGGGCCTGCCACCCAGTCCCAAATAAATATACAGAGACATAGTCTTTCTTAGGAATGCCCGGCTCAGCTTGTCTTGTTGCTAGCTAGTTTTTCTTAACTTAAGCTATCCTGTTTGCCTCTGGCCTTTTACCTTTCTCTCTCTCCTTTCTTCCTTCCTTCCTTCCTTCCTTCCTTCCTTCCTTCCTTCCTTCCTTCCTTCCTTCCTTCCTTTCTTCCTTCCTTCGTTTCTTTTTGGTTTTTCAAGACAGGGCTTCACTGTAGTTTTGGATCCTGTCCTGGAACTAGCTCTTGTAGACCAGGCTGGTCTCGAACTCACAGAGATCCTCCTGCCTCTGCCTCCCAAGTGCTGGGATTAAAGGCATGCACCACCCGGCCCTTTCTCTGTTCTATATTCCTTTCTTTTCTTTTCTTTTCTTTTCTTTTCTTTTCTTTTCTTTTCTTTTTCCGTGGCTGACTGCCTTCTCCTTTTCTCACTCCTTCCTCTTCTCCTTCTGTTTGTTCTTTGCCTGGCAGCCTTGCCTGTTTCTCTCTTCTGCCTAGCTGTTGGCTACTCAGCCCTTTATTAGACCAATCGGGTGTTTGTAGGCAAAGTAACACTGCTTCACAGAGTTAAAAAAACGCAACACATCTTTGCATCATTAAACAAATATTCCAGAGCATAAATGAATTTAACACATCTAAAATAATAATCCACAACACCCACCTCTTTATTTTCTTTAAGGCCGGTTTATAAAATCCCTGTCTTAAACCATTTGACCCTGGCCTGTCCCTGCCTCTGTGGCCAGGTCTTTTCGTTCTCTGGAAATCCAGCCTGATGATGTTTAGCTCCTGCAGACCTGGTCTCTTTCTTGCTTCCAAAACACTTGTTTTTCTCTTAGCTTTATACTTGCTCTCTTCCCCAGCCCTTGAATGATGTCCCATTGTATTGTGTACATAAACAACATTTGATTAATTTCTCTTTCCACCTTCTGAAGTATCTAGAAAGGGTATTTTTCCACCTGTGCCCTGGCTTCATGATTCTTCAGAGGGCTTCTCCACTGTCAAGTCTGAGGTTTTCTTCGCCTGCTTGTTTCTCTGCAGACTCACACCAGTGTTGCAGCTTCATGGCACCTGCCGTCCCTTCTCTGCTTACAGCATGTGTTTCTCTCATTCTTGCTGTTTGTGAAATTGATCATGAACTCTTCCAGCTTATGGCTGCCGAGCACTTTTCCTCTCCCCTTAATTAATTTATTGTTCACTTCTCGTTTCTCACCATGGCCCTCATAGAGTCTCTGAGAATATCTACTCATCGGGTGGTGCAGGTGTCCAGAGTGACTGCGTGTTGTTCCCTTAGGAAATGTCTTATTTACCTTTTATGCTTTTTTAATGTAAGCATGAAATGTATCTGCACTGCTGTTACTCCTGATTGGCTTGGGAAGAATCTTCACCGTAGGTACCCAGTTGACCCTCTACAAAGTGAATCTGTCTCAAGAGGCGTAGCACTAACGGCTCTGAACCACCTGCAATTTGCTCCAAGGTCTTAGTGTCTTCTCGCCGTGGGGTTTTCATCTCTGCGCTTTGCGTTTCTCTAGGATGAGCTGTGCTGTCGAGTTTCCTCCCTGGACGTGTTTTCCTTCCCAGCTCTTATCATTTCTCCAGTTCCACCCTTCTCTCTGCAGTAAAAGTAGGCAGGACGTCCAGCAGGAAAGCTTAGGAGCGGAGACTTGTAGGTGCCCGTGTGCCAAGAATTTGCTGGCTATCCCAGGAATCCTAGCATAAGGCTGTGGGCACTGTGATCTGTCTCAGCCAACTTGGTAGGACGTGATGATGTATATAGTATTGATCTCCAAAACAAATCCTAACTTTATTGTTCCACATGACTCTTTCTCAGTTAATAGCCTGCTTTTCCTGGGACAGAATGTTTTCAGTTATGACCTATCCTGCCTGGCTTTGAGTCATTTTTGAGTCCAGGTGGTGATGTGTTGGTTTTTGGCACTGGTGGATTCTGGGAGGCGGTAAAAAGAATAAGATTAATAATTTGAGATGTGATATGCATGACATCGAGTGAAGGAGGTCTATCTCATAATTTCTAAGATAAGTGAAAACAAAAATCACCATTGGAAGAGCATGCTGAGGGCCCTGACTCTTACATTTGCACACGAAGTGGAACTCACATTCAGAATTAGACCGCGGCAGGTTGTCTGGGAACGGCAGTGTCAGCGCTTTTCTGTTGCTGTCATTAAATGCCATTGCAGATGGGGTTTTTCCTAGGGACCACAGGCTCCCAAATAACCACATACAGACTTATTATTAATTATAAATACTCGACTGAGAACTTGGGCTTGTTACTAACTAGCTCTTAGAACTTAAATTAATCCATAATTCTTTTCAAAATATTTGTTTATTTTGTATACAATATTCTGTCTGTGTGTATAGTTGCAGGCCAGAAGAGGGCACCAGACCCCATTACAGATGGTTGTGAGCCACCATGTGGTTGCTGGGAATTGAACTCAGGAACTTTGGAAGAGCAGGCAATGCTCTTAACCTCTGAGCCATCCCTTCAGCTCCTTAAACCATAATTCTTATCTGCAGTCTCCCACACACACATAGTGGTATCTTTTTTTAGCATGGCATGTTCATTTCCTGCTTCCTCTGGGTCTGGCTGGCAACTCTGTCCTTCTTTATCCCCAAGTTTCTTTTTGTTCACAACTCTCAACTAATCTCTGCCTGCCTAGCTATTGGCCATTTAGCCTTTTATTAAACCAATAAGAAGGCACCTCGGCAAAGACACATCTTCACAATGGATGAAAAGATTATTCCACAGCACAGCATGACCAAGGGAACAGAGAAGAGGGTTTATGTGGGGCTGATGGTTCCAGAAGGATAATAGTCCATCGCTATCACAGCAGGAGCGTGGCAGCAAGAGGCGGGAGCAGCAGCTGAGAGCTCACGTCTCAGTCTGCAGACAGGAAGCAGAGAGAGAAAACTCCAAGTACCAGGAGTCTTTTGAAACCCAAAAGCTTCTCTTACTGATACTTACTTCCAAACAGCCACCAACTGGGGACCAAGTATTTAAATGCTCAAGACTTACAGGGAACAGAGCTGGCAGATTGAAAGCGGGAAAAATAAATGCTCAGGAAACCCTCAGTATGTATTCTGTGCCTCTTGCTGTCCTGTAATCCCACAACAACCGTGTAAGGTAAAGCCCGTCACTTCCTGCTGATAGGTGGAGATGGTGGCTGTAGAGGCTGTGAAGTAGCTCTCCCTGGGTGACCGTATCAGTTCATACAGCACAGTTAGGAACAGTACTACATTTCATGGTCAAAGTGAGTTCATTCTTAAACCACAGCCTGATAGAATCCTTTTTTTAAAAATTCAAACCTTTTAGGGGATGACATCTTTTTCTGTGCCTTTTGGTACTCCTGGTCTCACATAGATGTTCCAGAACTCGCCTTCCAAGTGAAGCTTAGAGGGAGAGCCTGGGTCTCAGGTTCTAGACAAGAGGAATTTAGGTGTAAAATTTATGTGACACTATTGTGTGGAATGCAGACGAGATAATATGGAAGGATACAAGGTGGAGAACGAGACGCAGGGGTGTCAGCGTGATCAGCAACGCCTCAGATTCTAGCCTCTCCCAGTGGGAGTGATGTGGAGAAAGTGCTTGTCGGCCACCACACCGTCCTGTTTCCGCATGTCTTGTGCAGTGGCGCTCCTAACTGTCCTGCGGGCTCCTTTGCTCCGAGTCCTTTTATCCAGCACCCCCGCCCTTTCCACCAGTCATTGCTCTGGATCTATGCACAAAATGTTAGAAAGTGACCCAGGTCAAAGGTGCTCAGTGTCGTCAGTTTCCTTTCCTTCCCGCCAGTGGAGATCTGTCTGTTACTCCAAACGATTCAGCAGTGTGGGTACTAACAGGATTGTGAAGCTAAACTCAAAATGAGAGGCTGTGTATCAGTTGTCAGACCATGTCTTATGTACGAAGATGTACAAACTTGCGTTCAATTTGTCTTTCTTCAGATGAAATCTGGCAGGCGAATGACCTGATGGAGAAAGCCCGGGAAGATGGAAAGAGGCTCTCGAGGGCAGCTGTGCTCAGCTACAGAACCACGGTTGGAAAGATAGGCGATGCTGCCGGTGAAGCCGCTGCTGTAGAAACAACACTTGTTCCTTCAGGGAAAGTCATCCCTAAGTGCAGCTCCTGCGCGGAGAGCTTGACGTGTATCTCCGCTTTCATCAGCAGCGATGGGAGCTACGCAAAGATGAAGCCCAATGTCTGTGCTGGATGTGGGAAATCGCTGCTCCACACTAAGCCCGAGAAAACACATCCAGGAGATGATTCTTATGAATTTAGTCAGAATGAAGATGATTACACTCTAAGTGAAGAAAATTTTTACCAAAAAATTCGTACTTTGGAGAAGCCCTTTGAATATGTTGAGTGCCAGAAATCCTTCCCAAAGAACACTGTTTTTGTTGATCCCGTGGAAGAGAAGCCCTATGACTGGAGTGAGTCTGAAATGGCTTTCCTCCAGATGTCAGAGCTCAGTGGCCACAAAGGTTCTCACATGGAATTGAAGCCCTACGAGTGCCGGGAATGCGGGAAGACCTTTTGTAAAAGGTCCAAATTCATCATCCACCAGAGAACTCACACGGGAGAGAAACCGTTTAAGTGTAACCAGTGAGGGAAGTCCTTCTGCCAGAAGGGAACCCTCACCGTGCATCAGAGGACACACACAGGGGAGAAGCCCTACGAATGTAAGGAGTGCGGGAAAAACTTCTACCAGAAGTTACACCTCATCCAGCACCAGAGAACCCACTCAGGAGAGAAGCCCTATGAATGCAGCTACTGTGGGAAGTCCTTCTGCCAGAAGACACACCTCACGCAGCACCAGAGGACACACTCAGGCGAGAGGCCCTACATCTGTCCCGACTGTGGAAAGACTTTCTCTCAGAAGTCAGCCCTTAACGACCACCAGAAGATCCACAGCGGGGTGAAGCTGTACAAGTGCAGCGAGTGTGGAAAGTGCTTCTGCCGCAAGTCCACACTCACCACCCACATGAGGACGCACACCGGGGAGAAGCCCTACGAGTGCAACGAGTGCGGGAAGTTCTTCTCCAGGCTGTCCTACCTGACCGTGCACTACAGGACCCACTCGGGGGAGAAGCCCTACGAGTGTGCCGAGTGTGGGAAGACCTTCTACCTGAACTCGGCCCTCATGAGGCACCAGAGGGTGCACACCGGAGAGAAGCCCTACGAGTGCAGCGAGTGCGGGAAGCTGTTCTCACAGCTGTCCTACCTCACCGTGCACCACCGAACTCACTCGGGAGTGAAGCCCTACGAGTGCAGCGAGTGCGGGAAGACCTTCTACCAGAACTCGGCCCTGTGCCGGCACCGGAGAATCCACAGAGGGGAGAAGCCCTACGAGTGCTACATATGCGGGAAGTTCTTCTCGCAGATGTCCTACCTCACCATCCACCACCGCATCCACTCAGGGGAGAAGCCCTACGAGTGCAGCGAGTGCGGGAAGACCTTCTGCCAGAACTCCGCCCTGAACAGGCACCAGCGGACACACACAGGGGAAAAAGCCTATGAGTGTTACGAGTGTGGGAAGTGCTTCTCGCAAATGTCGTACCTCACCATCCATCACCGCATCCACTCGGGGGAGAAGCCCTTTGAATGCAGTGAGTGCGGGAAAGCCTTCTCTCGGATGTCCTACCTCACCGTGCACTACAGAACACACTCGGGAGAGAAGCCCTACGAGTGCGCCGAGTGTGGGAAGAAGTTCTACCACAAGTCAGCGTTCAATAGCCATCAGAGGGTTCACCGAAGAGGGAGTGCCATGTAGCTGTGTGGGAGGCTCCCCTAAGCGGACTCAGATGACTGCCTCAGTGAGCAAGTGGAGCCCTGTGTACGTACATTTGTTCCTCAGCACCCATAGCTTCCATATCCAAGGGTTCAACCGACCAGAACGACTTAGGGAAAAGGTTTTATCTGTACTGAATATATATAGACTTTTTTCTTATACAATATGACAAGTTTGATATTGTATTTGTATGATATTAAGCATTATAGATCATCTAGAGATAAAATACATAGGAAGATTATGTAGGCTGTACACAAATACAGCATTTTACATAGGGACTTAATAAACTGCAGACTTTGGTGTCCAGGTGGTCCTAGAACCACACTTAAACATACCAAAGGATACTTATCAGAGAGCCCACACAGGTGAGCAGGACATGGCCATGTGAAGTAGATCCATCTGGAAATTCACAGGGCAGAAACAACAGTTGTGACAAGAGCACATAGCAGCCTATCCAGGAGTAAGAATCAAACTGCTGTCAGGGAGTTGACTCACTTAACTGTGAGACGTACACTCCTTTGGAAACTCTGGTACTAAGGATGTTTTGTAAAAATTAAGATAATCTGCTGGAAATAAGTATACTCTATAACTACAGGATATAAAATGTCAGTCTAGTTAGCCAAGTTTGCTGCATTAAATAATTCCCTAGGAACACAGGACTTGGGGTTTCTTGTTCTTATTTTAGTAACCATCACAGAACTCATGTTCGTTCCGTTGTAATCAAGCTTGGAAGAGCGTATCCTTAGTTTGTAACGTATGGTAAGGTAGCCCATTCTAACTAAGTTCGCCATCATGTTACTTTCTGAATATGCATTTCACTGGAGTAGGATCTGAAAGTTATGAACTATGCTTTTTCCTTGTTGCTTGTGTTTTAAAATGCATTTGATCATTGTTACAGGATTATATCTGTAATAAGCCAATTTTTTGTTGTTTTTTAACTATAGCAAAGACGACAGAAATGTATCTATAAAATAGGAAACTCTGAGTAGATCATTTTAAATTAAGCCAGAGTCTTCAAGGGTGAGAAGTAGCTTCAGCACTCACTACTCTGTACAACCACGACCTAAGAATGTTCTCCTTCCTCTCTGCGTTTGCTCACTTCCTTCTTATGGAGATGTGAGGTCCTAGAGCACTGGGCTGTGCAGCTGTCTGTGCTAGTGTGGGGAGCGTTCTCCACTCTGCCATCACTAGGAGGTGAGAACACACAAATCAGGGTGTGGCAGACATCATCCCTGCCGTCTGTCACTCCCTCCTGGCTCTTTGCCCTCCTGGGAATAAGGGCTATAACTCCTGGAAAGTGTCTTTGGTAGTGATAATCCGTCCCTGTAGCCTTGGACCCAAGTCTAAAGAGTTAGTGGGGTTATCAGAGATTGTCTCCTGAAAGGGTTTCCTCAAAGAAGCCGAACCTTAGTGAGCATCATCTTGTCTGGATGTGGTGACTCCCAGAAGTGGCCACAGTGTAACAGTGTAGCTGTACAGAAGCAGAATAAACTGGGACCTGATGTCTCAGAGGCACTAAACCAGCTTGACTGGAGCCGCTCCATGTCTGGACTGTGTCTTTTTCTAAGAGACTATTTGTTTCTAAGCCAGTTGACTTAGGAACATTCTGCTAGTAACAAGACAGTCTACCTGGTGTAGCATTACACTTTGTAGGAGTTTTGCAGTTCGGAAGTGGACTCTAGCTAAATCATTTATTTTGATGTGTTAATAGAAAGATTTATTATCTGTAAATTTGTATGTAAATAATCTGAACATTGAAAATGAATTTGAAACAAACGTACATGCTTCCTTGAGCTGCCCTGTCATTGGCCTGTAAGATTGTTTTCCTATGTGTTTGTGTGTGCGCAAGTGTGTAGAGGCCCAAGGACAACTTTCAAGTGATGTCTTGTTTGCTGAGACAGGGTGTCCCTAACTGGCCTGGAGTTCACCTAGTAAACTAGGCTGGCCCAGCATGTCTCAGGAGCCACCTGTCTCCAGTTCCTCATTGCTGAGGTTACAGATGCCCATGGTTCCATTGTACATGGATTCTGGAGATGGAACTTGAATCATATGTGTGCACAGCAGGCACGTAACCAACAGCCAGCTATAGCCATATCTGACTTTAATACACGTGCACAGCAGGCACGTAACCAACAACCAACCACAGCCATATCTGACTTTTACACACGTGCACAGCAGGCACGTAACCAACAGCCAGGCACAGCCATATCTGGCTTTCATACACGTGCACAGCAGGCACGTAACCAACAGCCAGTCACAACCATATCTTTAATATGCGTGCACAGCAGGCATGCAACCAACAGCCACAGCCATAGCTGGCTTTTTTCACATAGGTTCTGGGAATAACTCAGCCTCATGATGGTGAGGCAGGCGTGTCGCCAACTGAGGCCTTGTTTTGAGAGACAAGTGTTGCACTGTAGCCCTGGCAGGCCTTGGACTCGTGGTAATCCTGCCTTACTATCCCAAGTGTGGAAGTCCAGATGTGAGCCACCAGAACCAGCTTGACTTGTGGAATTAATTTTTGGAGACAGTCATCAGGTCTGCTCCCGTTTTCTAATACATTAGCGTTTGTTTGGGGTAGTTTAACCTGCACACGGACCATGGCTCACATCTGGCAGTGTGTGATGTGAGGTAAGGATCTAGTTTTGTTCACTTACAGAGAATTATCCTGGTAGCCCATCTCTCCCCACTCCCCATGTCCTTGTAGAATACTGAGTATACCTCGTAACAAAAATTTAAAGTCTGGTAGGTGGTTTAGTTCGGTATTGGGACAAAAAGTTGGTAGTATGTTTGTTGAAATGGTAACTACAGCAAGCATGGTGCTGTATGCCTGTAATCCCAGCACTTGGAAGATTGGGGGCAGGACAATTAGGCCCAGGCCAGCCTGGAATAAACAGCCACATCCACCCACACACGAATTTCCCACAATTATATCATAACTTGATGACACAATGTACATTTGTGTGTGTCTGGTGGTGTGTGCCCAAGATGGATGCTCGGTGTTTCTCCATCATTTTCTGAGTCAGGTCTCACTGGACCTAAATTGGCTGGCCAGTGCGTTTCAGGGATCCACCTGTCTACTCCCAACCCCCATAACTTGAGTTACAGGCATATATCATCGTGCACGGATTTCAAAGATCAGAACCCAGGTCTTCCTGCTTGTCCGTCACTGAGCCATCTCCTCAACCCACAATACTCACGTAAAGAAACAGTGAAGATGTGCTACCACCAGGACCATTGTGTGTGCATGGTATGTACCCTTCTTCATTCCTGTCGTCTCTTCACCTAGCTGCAGTCCAGCTCTAGCCAGAAAGTCACATGACTGTCCTCCCCAAATGATGGCAAGCTTTATAGAGTGCTTCTGCTTTAAATGTACAAGGAAATTTACCACACGGATAGCTATGGCTCACAGCCATCTGTAACTCTGGTTTCAGGGGATCTGAACCCTTTTCAGACCTCAAAGGGTGATAAAACAAATTGGACGGGAGAGAGATCTCAGTGGCTAAGGCACTCGCTCTGCAAGTAGAACAGAGTGCAGGTCCTCAAAACCCATTTAAGTGCAAGAGCATGTGGTGGCCCACCTGGAATTCCAGCCTCAGCAGGTGGAGACGAGATCCACAGAGCAGGCTGGCTAGCCAGAACAGTGTGAGAGAGCCTGCCTGAGTGGAAGAGACCATTCCAGACATTGATTCTGGCTTACCCGTGTGCACAACCCCAAATGTGGGACCACAAACTTATAAACACACACGCTCACGTGAAAATGGAAAAAGCAAAATCCATCCATTGGATTTTTAAAAATACATTATGTTATCTGTGTGTGCACACCTGAGTGTATGTGTGCACACTATGTGGGCAGAAGCCCATGCGAGTCTGAAGATTTTTGGGGCCCCTGGGACTAGAGTTACACATGGTTGTTAGCCACCACCTGACTGCTGGGAATTGAACCTGGGTTCTCTGCAATAGAGGTAAGTGTTAGCAGGTGGGCATCTCTCCAGCGGCGCTCCCCTCCTACCCCCATTGGATTAAAGTTTATGATGCTTGTGGAAATGATGGGCTTGCACAGCCAACGGGCTTGTTGCTGCCACCTGAAGCTGGAGATGGCCTAGATGCAAGGGTTACAGAGCAGCTGAAGCAGTTTTGGCCTAGATGCAAGGGTTACAGAGCAGCTGAAGCAGTTTAGGAAAGAGTGGTAACAGACGGGCATTGGAGAACGCCTGAATTGGAGTCTAGCAAAGCCTTTCCCTTCTATACAACCTTTTAGAGAAACAGTCAAGGTTCTGGAGAAACAGCTCAGTTGATGAAGTGTTTGCCATGCAAACATGAATCTGTTCCCCAGGACCTCCTCAGGCTGGGGAGACAGGAGGACCCCTGGGGTTCACTAGCCTGCCAGCAAATTGGTGAGCTTTAGTGAAAGACCCTGTCTCAAAAAAATAGGTGGAGAGTAACTGGAGCTACCTACCATCAGCCTCAAGCCTGCATGCACATGCCTGCACACGTTTTCATGTATGTACACAATTTCTAAATTATTATGTTTGAACAATGTATACAGGAGCCCTCAGAGGTCAGAAGAGGGGTCAGATCCCCTAAAACCAGAATTATACCTGACCGTGAGTCATACGGGTGCTGGGAACCGAATCTGGTTCCTCTGGAAGAGTGACCAGTGCTCTTAACTACTAAGCTGTCTATCTAGCCACACAAATTAAAAACAAAAGAAAAAACCGAGACACATGTTCTAATTGTAACAGGTGAAATGAAAAACGTGTGGAATGGGGAATGTAGATAGGAATGTGGATGAAACAAATTCAGCGTAAGTTGTCGCTTTTGTGTGTGGGGGTGCTCAGTGCGCCACCTACATTCCCTGTGTCTGCAGAGCCAGGAGTTGCAGACAGTTGTGAGCTGCCATGTGGGTGCTGGAATGGGACCCAGGTCCTTTGGAAGAGCAGCCAGTGCTCTTAACTGCTGAGCCATCTCTTTGACCTCCTGTTGTTTAGACTACAACGCACTCTGGAACTTAGAACCTGAGATCTTCCTCCACTGCCTCCCAAGTGTTAGGATACAGGCATTGTGTGTCACCATGCACAGCTGTACACGGTACGCTTTGAGGTGGGGAAAAAAGCAAGCTGCTGAACGGTATCTAAAGTATGTTCTTGTCCTGAACTGTTCCTGTATAGACATATGCGTATGAACAGGAGCCCAGGTATTGGATGGGATGAGTCTTGTTAGGGACATGAAGATAAACTTGATATTTTCATACTGTTGGAGGTTTCACAATTCATATATAACTTAAAATCTGGAGAGAAATAATGAACAAGGAAGATAAAACTTTGATATAACTAAAAGTCTAAAACCACTTTATTACATAAACAGAAAATTAAGAGGGGGGAGGAAAAAGAGAGAGAGCAAGAGCAGAGTCTAAATAGGTAAAATAGAGATAACGTTAAAAAAAAAGCTGAGAAAACAGGGACGTGAGAAAGATAAAAATGGGTAGGCAGAGGAGAGAATGCCCAGCCATGATGACCCTCCAGCTGTCACCTTTGGTTGGTCACATTTCACAGGTAATAAAGACTTTTTGAGGCAGTTGTTGGATTAGGGATTCCTTACCCCACAACAGAAGAACTCCAGCTGCACATCAATGGTAAGCTTTATCAAAGAATTGCCTGGCCTTTCTCAGTAGATCTGAGTGGCCATCCATCTTCTCCATCCTTACATCTACCTCCTAAAATCCGGGGTATTTTTGTTCGTTTGTTTGAGGTAGTCTCCCCAAATGCTGACGTGACAGGCATGCTCTGCCGTGCCTGGTTTATAGAGTTCTGGGGATGAAAAGCGGAATGCTGGGCAAGCACTGTACCCACTGGGCTACACCCCCAGCCCAACTGCTTGTTTTAATGGAGATACTGGTTTCCTTTATTCTGAAGCCTCAAATCACATCTGTGTATTCTCAAATCCATTGGGAAAAGATCCTATCACAGAGACTGAATAAGAAAAGCCAGGTTAAAGGGAGTTGTCTGGAAACTCCTGGGGATGGCCAAGCCTTTGTGGCTTTGGAGTAGATAAACCCCACAGCACTGGAACCCCTGAGGAAAGGCCAAGGCATGGATCTGCACTCTGAGAAAGATCAGGCCCTCTCTTTAAACCCAGGTTAGCCGAATGAATCCCCGACACGTCCCATGTGTGGCAGTGTGAGGCATCCCAGGAAGGAGGGGTTGACACAGGCCAAATCCATGATGAGCCAGGCAAGAATCGATTCTAGCTTCTCAGAAGGGGAAAACAAGTCAGAAAAGAGATGGACACGATGGAACCAAGGTGGGGCAAAAGCAGAGTCCAGTCCCAAAGCTTGTTTCTTCATCTTTATTAAAGCTAGGTCCTCCTGCCCACAGCAAGAGGGGCAGAGTGGAAACCGCTGGGGAATAAGAGGAATGGGGTTGGTGCCCTGCCAGCCCACCCTGCCCTAGCTTTTTCTGAAGTTCATGTCCCAGAAGACATGGAAAGAGCATAAAAAAATGGGACAGAGAGACCACTGCTGAGCAATCAGGACCCATGCCTTCCCACTTCACCTCACCTGGCCAGGCTACCTTCTGACCCTCACCACCCCAGCTCCTCCCACCCATGGACTACCCACCCAGCACCTAGCAGCCTGCCCGTTAGCTCTTGGGCCCCAAGGGCGTGTCTACACTACAACAAAGGATCTAGGTCTAAAAGGGAACGCAGTTGGGTGGAAATCTCTCTTCTTTAGCCCCCAGTCACACTGGCCCAGAATTCATGGAGGGTGGGAGGGGCTTGTGTGTGCTACATCTTAGATGCCAGCAGTCCAGGCTGGAGAGTTAGCTATCCACTGTGCAAGGGCCTTGCATAGTAAGGCGTTGTGAGCTCAGGTCCACGTGATATCTTAGGTGGACAACCACTGTGCAAATCACCAATCACTCTGTAAGCCATGGGCCCACCCACAGCAGGAACGCTACCTGCTTCTAGTGTACGGTGATTACAGCAGAGTTAAGAGTCTTGCAGAGGATAAAGGGCCCTTATTATAAGCTGAGGATAAGGTTCCAGAACCCACCCCAGTGCTGTGAAAGGCTGAGCACAGGGCTCCGCAGCTACCTGCTCCGGCGGAGGGCGCTGCTAGGGAACTGGAGACCAGGTCTGTAGGAGCCCACACCAGGCACTCCAAAGATGTCCATGTGTGCCGCTTGCAGCCACTATAGCACCAACAAGCTTGGAGGGGATTCCACTACCAAAACGCACCTTGTAGCCAGTGCTCGATGGGGTTGGAGTAAGGATTCTCAAATAAGGCTTCCAACTCCCTGGGGACCTAGCCAACATCCGCAACCTGACCATGCATTTGGTATCTTGCTTTTTCAACACCTCCCCAGTTCTCAGGCCATACAAAAGATGGAAACAAATACCCAGTTGATAGAACAAAAGCTTCCCCTGTTCGCATCTCCATGCCCCCAAAACCTAGTGAAGCTTCTGCCTGCCATGAACCATGTTCTTAAAACTTAATGGACACACCCAAGTGACCGGAAGACGGTCCCTGAAACTCCTAGGGAGACTGGGAAGAGCCAAACCCTCCAAGAAACCCGGATGCAACTGGATGACCTCTCTTACCCTCTCCCAATGATGGGGCTTCCCCATCACTCCTCAGAAAGCCTAGTGACAGACTCCTAAGCCACTGGCCCTACTGGCCACCTGAATCTGAATCCGTGATGAACGAATTGGCTTTGCCCACTATCTCAGCAGCACAGATCCAGGGATGGGCGCTCTTGATCAGGGTGGCAGCCTGTGCGCACCCAAGCGAAATCTGAAGCTTGGGGCGTTAGGGCCCAAGAGCACCCAAGATTGGGAATCCTCAGCCCGCCTCGGGGAGCGGGAGGACTCTGCGCGCTTCGAACAGCCTCACAAGACGCTCTCCTCATAGGCACCCGAGGACCCAGCGAACACGGCAGGATCGGAGCCGAAGCTGGTTCCGCCGGCGAACTCGAGCAGCGTTCCTGACCCGGTGCTCACGCCCGGTGGCGGCGGAGGCGGCGTCGCCTTGGCAGGCGCCTGGGCCTTGGCGGCGGTGTTCTGCGTCTGTGCGCCCGCCTGCCCGCGGTGCGTCTTCATGTGCGTGAGCAGATGCGAGCTCTGCGAGAAGCGCCGGCCGCAGTTGGCACACGCGTACGGCCGCTCCCCCGTGTGCGTGCGCTGGTGCGTCACGAGCACCGATCGCTGGGAGAAACGCTTGCCGCAGTCGGGGCAGGGAAAGGGCCGCTCGCCCGTGTGGCCGCGCCGGTGCTTGGCGAGGTTGGAGCGCTGCGCGAAGCCGCGGCCGCAGTCGGCGCAGCGGAACGGCTTCTCGCCCGTGTGCGTGCGCCGGTGCCGCTTGAAGTCCGAGCTGTGGCCGAAGCCCTTGCCGCAGTCAGGGCAGCGGTGCGGCTTCTCCTCGGCGTGCGCCCACTGGTGCCGGGTCAGCGCCGCGCTCTGCCCGAAGCGCCGGCCGCACTCGCCGCACGCGTAGGGCCGCTCGCCCGTGTGCGCGCGCCCGTGCGCGGTGAGATGCGCGCGCCGGCTGAAGCCCGCCCCGCACACGCCGCACACGAACGGCTTCTCGCCCGTGTGCCCACGCACGTGCGCCGCCAGGTGCGAGCCGCGTGCGAAGCGAGCGCCGCACTCCGGGCACGGGAATGGCCGCTCGCCCGTGTGCGTGCGCCGGTGGCGCGCCAGGTGCGAGCCGTACACGAAGCTTTTGCCGCAGTCGGCGCAGCGGTGCGGCCGCTCGCCCGCATGGTAGCGCTGGTGCTTGGCTAGCGCCGCGCGCCGCCCGAACGTCTTGCCGCAGTCGGAGCAGATCCACGGGCTCTCCTCCTCTGCCATCGCGGCGGGCGCGGGCTCCGCCAGCAGCGACCCCACGGTGGGCGCGAACGCTCGCAAGCCACCATCCGTCCCGACTCCGAGGCCCGCGCTACGGAACGGGTCACAAGCCAGCCCCGCGCCCTCCAGGGACAGCGGGGGGCACAGGGGGCCAGAGAGATGACGCCCGTCGACCTGCAGCCGTTCGGAGAACTCAGGGAACCCCAGTATGGGGAAGCCGTCTGGATGCAGCCAAGACTTGGGGTGCATGGGAAAGTGGAAGCCGAGCGGGTGCGAGGAAGGCCCTTCGCCCCCACTCAGGCCGTTGCCCATCTCACGGAACTGCCTGTCTGGCTCAGGGTCCTTCTTGCTATCGGGGACCGTCGCCTCTGCCGCCGCAGCTACCACCTCCTCGTCCTCTCTGGCTTCAGCCTCTGGGTCTCCGTCTGCCACATCAGGCCCCGGCTCTTTGGTCTCCTCGGGCCTGGCCTCCAGTTCTTCCGGCTCCGCTGTGGCTACAGCTGCTACTGCCATCTCCATCTCGTGGGGAGCCATCCCCGCACCCTCGCCACTGCTGGGTTCCGTGCAGCCGCCGCGCCGGTGCCGCTGGAAGTCAGCGCGCAGGCGGAAGGCCTGGCCGCAGTCCGGGCAGCAGTGAGGACGATCGGCGGTGTGCACAGCCTGGTGGCGAGCGAGCGCTGAGCTCTGGCTGAAGCTACGGCCACAGTGTAAGCAAGGGTAGGGCCTCTCGCCCGTGTGCGTACGTTGGTGGGTCACCAAGTAGGAGCGCCGCCCGAAGCCCGCGCCGCAGAAGGCGCAGCGGTAGGGCCGCTCGCCCGTGTGGATGCGCCGGTGCGTTACCAGGTGCGACTTGTAGACGAAGCGCTTGCCACAGTCCGGGCACGGGAAGGGCTTCTCGCCGGTATGAGTGCGCTGGTGGATGGCCAGGTGCGAACGGTACACAAAGCCCTTGCCACACTCCTCGCAGCCGAAGGGCTTGACCGCCGCATGGTAACGCTGGTGCTTGGCCAGGCGCGAACGGTGCAGGAACACTTTACCGCACACGTCGCAAGTGGTCTCCGGACATCCGATGGGGACAGCTGCTGCGGGAAATGCCCAGGGCGCCAGAAAATTCTCCCTAGGCTCCCGGCCAGACAGGAAATGTTTAGCTTCAACCTCCTCAGCCAGGATACCCAGGCTGCCTGGGCTGGGTCCCCAACCGTCTGGAGTCTGAACGGAATCTGAATCGTCGGGACCCCAAGTCCCAGGCACGTCCCCCACACCATAGGCAGCAGACCACAGCCCTGGGGGCTCATTCTCCTCCTCTGCCATTTCAGCAAGGAAGTCCTCGTCGTCTTCCTCCTCATGGTCCTCTATGTCATCGTTCCAGAACCAGGCTCCTGAAGGTGAAGAGACAAGAGGGTGAGGGCACAGGAGCTTGGCAAGAAAACTGGAACAAACCAAACAGACCTGCTTCAGTCAAGTCAGAGGTGGTGCATGCCATAGCCAGTACTGGCCAACTCCAAGGCAGGAAAGCCGCTGGCCTCCCCTCCCCCAGTGAGGAGGCCTAACATGCACACCTGGCCAGGAGAGCCAGGGTCTCTCTAGGGCATATCACTCTGTGGAGGACGGGAGCCTGCAAAGTGGGTGGTTTATCAGCAGATAAACTTGTGCACAGAGTGAAACCTGGGGCACTGCAGTCCCCAGACACCCAGCATGGCACATCCAGCCATGTCCTCTGCCCGGAGGACCCGCCTCTGTGGAACTTACTCCTCAATAAATCCCCTCTCCTTGCCCTTTACCAGTGGCCAGGGGTTCTCTTCTACTCTAGACAGCAGAATCAGGAACTGCTAGCCAGGGAAGAGCCTCTGGGCTCTCACCTTAACGAGGCCCCGGGAGCTGTGTATTTGGGGTCTTGATTCCTCCCCCTGCTGTGGGGTCACCCCAGGCTTCACTTTCTGAGCTCTGCATTTGAGAAACCCCAGGCCACCTGAGATTGTGTGTACTGTGAGCACCCCTGGAACTTTCTGCCACAGGCCCCTCCATTGAGATGCCTTCCTGGGGATGGTGTGGGCTCTAGAATCAAGTCTGTAGGGCCGCCCTGTTCAGGAAGTGAGCCTGTAGATAGAGCCACCAAGGTACACCCAGGAGACGCAGGGACACTGCCTGCACCACTGTGTCCAGGTGTTAGAGCACCTGTTCATCATCCCCACCTCAGCTCCCATCCACTTGATTCTGAGGGCAAAGTTCTAGACCACAAAGGCCAGGGGGTGGGCCAGGAAGTCCATGTCAAGTCTCGCCCTCCATCAGCCCTAGTTCCACACACTAGTGTAATTCCCCGGGGAAGACAGCATAATGCCACATCCATGAAGCAGAACGGCGAGGGCCTAACTACAGATGTGAACACACACGCTGTTCATATGAAAGGACAAGAAAACGGGGCACTTTATTTTTGCTTAGTCTGTAACACTAAATCGCCCACTATTCTAGTAATATATAATTTAGACGTTTTAGATGGAAAAATTTCTTAAGCTGAGTTTACCTCTAGCTGCCAACGTGGCACCAGAGGGACAAGAAGTGACAGAGGCCCTGTTGCTTGCTGGCTGGCTTCCCTTCTTTGTTCAGCCAGAACTTTCCAAACCTGGAACGGCAGGGGCAGCCCTGGGGCAGAGAGAAGCTGGCTGACAAAGACACCCCCTGGGCTCTGGTGAGAGGCTTGTGTAGTTTTTAACTAGAGTCCAAGGAAATCAGGGGGAGCTGATGGTAGGGGACGGATAGACCCCCTGGATCTCTGGGCCAGCCCGTGACTCTCCAGGAGCTTCAGAGTCTGGGAACAGCAGGGACAGCTGCTGTCGTGAGGAGTCCACTACGTGACGCTCTGCAGGGTGGGCAATCCTGAAAAAGGCCTAGGGATCTCACGGCTGCCTCGAGCTGGCATGGCCACTGCTCAGTGATATGAGGGAGGCCACCAGTGATGCAGGTGAAGCCCCACCCCTAGCCCTGGAGAAGTCAGCTGGCTCCACCCCATGTGAGACCTCAGGAAGCTGCTGAGCTTCTGGGGGAGAACTCCAAGGGAGACCAGCTTTAGTTCCTCATTCCTGTATTCAAGGTGTTTGCTCAAAGTTTAGAGGTATAGCCATGCAGTGTGCCATCTCAAGGAACAGCCTTTACACAGAGCTGAAGTCTGTCAGCCTAAGGTGAGGATCCAGAGGCCTGCTGTGAGACTTGACACTCAAACCCAGAGGGTGTGGTATGTTCTACACAGCTACAAGGAAGTGGAGAGGGCAGCACCCAGACCCCTGGGGAGTAAAGCAGGGATGGGGCTCCTTGCACCTAATGTTTGCCCAGAGATCCGACCACGGGTGAGGGTGATTAGGCCTCCAGGAAGAGGCAGGGCTCAGAGTCTACTGTCTAGACAAGTCACACAGCATTGCCACAGGACATCTTTACAGCCCACGTCCTGAGCTAGAGACACCTGGACTCTGGTGAAGGTTTTGGGAAAGATGAGAGGGCCAGGGCAGGAAGCTGAAACCCTCGGGATTGTGGGCTGTCACAGCTTCCCCCATTTCTGCAAACGTCACTCTCTCTCATGGTGGCTGTCAGTGTGAGCCTTACAGATTTGTCCCTTTGAAGCATAACACTGGGGATTTGTAAGCTCAAAACTAGCTCGTTCCACTGCGATCCACACCAGGGGATCTCCCATGGCTTAAGTCCCCAATCTGCTGGATCCCTCCAGAACTGCACAGGCCAAGCTGGGCCCTTGACCCAGCTCCTTTACTCCAGGGACCCTGCAAAGGACCATCCCCTCCAAGGCTAAGGCTAGGGAGCGAGGATGGAGGGGGGAAGCTGGCTGTCTTAGAGGCAGCCTATCAGCAGTTACAGAGAACCAGGGATCCTGACAAGGCATGGCAGGCACAGAGGTCCACAATCAAGGTGCCATTTTCTTTCCATTGACAACCAGGTCTGAGGTCCCCGAGTAATACCTGTACCTGTCTTCATGCTCCCCCCAAATCTCCACCTAGACCCAGAAACTGAAGATGAGCTCAGGCAGAGTTCCTTCCTGTATTGGGGACAGTCCCCAAGGGAGGAGGCACACCAAAAGGATGCCCAAGTCTATGGATGGGGCAGCCTCACTGAGGGTTGCCAGGAAGGTGTCTGAACTGCAGCCTGGGAAGGGAGCCAGCTTCTACACTGGTATCTGTCCTCTGTGCCAAGTGCTGGCCACGCTGACAGGTCTAGAAGCAGGAGGCCTTTCTCCTAGGATGGGCTCTGGGCTGCCCCTTGTTGCTGGTGAGTGGCCTCTAAGAGACCAGCAACGCTTTGGCCTTGATGTCCTCATGAGTAATGTATGGATTCAACACCAAGGCCCGAGTATTAAGAGGACCCAAGGCCTGCCTTTGTCACGGGGGTTTGGGAGGAGTAAGCATTCACTCACCCCATCAGAGCCTCCAGCACTTGGAAACCTGTCAGCCTCTTTGTCCCAGATGCTAAGAAGCCAGCCTCTCTGCCAGATGTTCCCTTCTTCCCTTCTACCTGCACTAAGCCCAGGGACCTAGAAACGACAGGGCTCAGAGCCTTGTGCCCTGGCTAGGACCAGAGGACTCTACTATCCAGGTTTCCTCCAGGGCATGGCTAAGTGAAACTCCAAGAGACCCTCTACGGTTCCTAGTTGTTCACAGCTGTGCGTCAGACTCTGCCTGCTGGGGGTGTCCATGCCCTGCTCCTGGCTTAGAGCCCTTTCCCCTTGCCACTCTCCCTTGCCTGTGTTCATCCATGCTACTAGATAACTGGTACTTGCTGTGTCTGCCCAGATGGATCCCAGCTGTCCAAAGGTTGGCAGTGTGCACTTTGAGATCAGTCTTGCTTAGGAAGGATCACATCTAGGAAGGACCCCCTGGCTGTGCTCACTTGCTGGTTATTGGAGTCTGACTGCCTCTTAAACTACATCACCATCTGTTAAACATCAATGTGTAAGCTGGTTCAGTCCTCAGTGGTGTGTTTCTTCCTATCCTTCCCTTTCAGAAACAGGGCTGAGTAGACACTTGCCACAT
Source organism: Alexandromys fortis (assembly GCF_014885135.2). Lineage (NCBI taxonomy): Eukaryota > Metazoa > Chordata > Mammalia > Rodentia > Cricetidae > Alexandromys > Alexandromys fortis. The sequence goes on from NW_026068109.1 coordinate 340,961, forward strand.
AAGTACAGTCACCTGAGTTCACTTCCCAGCACCCACGTGAAAAGCCTGGTGCAGTAGTGCATGCTTGGGTAGACTCCTGGGGCTCGCTGGCCAGCCAGCCTAACCATCAAGGCCCAGATTCCAGTGAGAAACCAAAGCCTCCACAAGGGGACCGCTCCTGCTCCTGTGTTGACCTCCGGCCTCCATGCCCGCCTGTATACACATACCAAGAAAGGAAAAGGGGTAGAGGCCTCAGCAGAGGGAGTGGGTATGGCCCCACAGGGCCGGGTACTGCTCTGGGCAGCACAGCCTCTGGAGGCTGCTGCAAGGACAATTGCCAGGGGAGGATCTGTCCCAGAGCGAAGGGCCAGGCGCTCACAGATACCGGGAGCCAGAGCAGTGGCCCTAGGGCATGCCTTCTACAGCTGGATTCTCTGCTCGGGTGCAGACTGGAGGCAGGAAACAGGGTTAAGCCAGGGGCAGGGGTCTCTCTAGGACCATATGGGATGGAAGCTGGGTCAGGAGGGTGAGCTGGTTCAGACACTGCTGAAGTGAAGACTAGAAGGTGGTGGCCAGGGTTGCTAGGATTCAAAGTGCAAGAGGGCAAGTGGGACTCAGTATCACACCGAAGACGGCAACACCTGAGTGAAGAATGTGCCTGGGAGCCCAGACATCATGTCCAGCTGAGCTCACAAGGGGCAGAGGAAGGGAAATTAGAGCCTTGTCTTACAAGGCTGATTTAGAAGTCCAGATGGCCAGTCTTGGGACAGTTAGAATCTGTCCTGCCAGACTCAGCCGCTCTCAGGGCCCAGGTGGCCCTGCTGGACTGAGACGAATGAAAGGCCAGGCAGGGTGAGAAGGGAGGCAGGCACTCAACCGCTGGTGTCCTCAGAAGACCCGAGAGCTGCCCTGTGCCAGTGTCTCTCCCAGATCCCGCCATCTGCAGCCCCTGTGGGCAGTCATGTGACCCATCAAAGACATGACCTGGGGATCGCTCAGTGAGTAACGCATTTGCCCTGCAAGTATGACAACCTGAGTTCAAATCCCTAGAGCCAGTGGAAAGCCAGACACTGTAGCGCGAGTCTAACCCAGGCATCCTATGAGAACAGGAGACCACCCCTCCCCGCAAAGCTCCCAGGTCACTAGTGGGACCTATGTAGTGTTGGGAAATAAAGGCAGCCTCTCTCGGACAAGGCAGATGCTGAGGACTGACCTCTGACCTCTCACATAAAGGGTTTTGTTATGCTTGAGACAGGGTCTCCCTATGTAGCCCTGCCTAGCATCAAAATCAGATTCACCTGCCTTTGCTTCCTGAGCACTGGGCTTAAGATAAAACGTTTTAAAAGACGTTCATGTGTCCTGTACTGACCGTCTGCTGACAGGGCCAGGCTGAGAGACATCTCAGGCCTACAGCCTCAACACCATGGCTTGTCACAGAAGGCACAGAGCCACCGGCCCAGTTAACCAGTCCTCTCAAGGAGCGTTCAAGCCCCATCCAGATGCAGAGCCACATGTCACCTGTCATCTGGTGTCACCTGCACTAAAAAGGACCCTTCGAGAGAATGGCACACGACGGCGCATCTTGAACCTACACTCAAGGGTGGCCACTGTTGGCCTGTGCCCTGCTCTCTCTAAGCAGTTTCTCTGAATGTATCTATGAATGGACCACACCTCCCACTTGGTCCTCAAGTAACTCTACTTCTAGGCCTCGTGGGAAAGGCTAAAGAGTCCTCACTGCCCCCACTGAGCTACTGAGGGCTCACAGGCGTGTTACCAGAGTAAGGTTTTCCTCTTCTCATTTTAATATACATCTATAACTCCAAATTAGTTCAATGTCCCACCCTGGGCTAACACCCCAGCCTCAAGAGGGACACCCCCAGGCAAGGGCCTTCATCACTCACAGACCCCACGGCACATTCAGGAATCCAGCATTCTCAGGCAGAAATCTGTGGATTTAGTTCAGACTCTGTTCTCCATATGAAAAAAGTGGGGCTCAGAGTTGAACGGGCAGAGCCTGAGCCAGTGTGAGGCACCCAGAGAAGTCCAAATGCCAATGCCTTCTATCCACATCACCTCAGAACTCCCCCAGAGGCTTTAAACTGCTCACCCAGATCAGTATCTGAACGTCTGAGTTAAATCCCCAACTCACACATACAGAAACCAAACCAAAGTGGCCACACACTCACTGCAGGGGCAGAGATGGGCAGATCCCCGGAGCTCACTGGTCAGCGAGTTCACTCGATTGGGGAGCTTCAGACAGCAGTGACACCCGTCTCTAAAAACAAGCTGGACGGCTATGGAGGAAGTGGAGGGACTGAGGGGCACCATATGAAGAAATGGCCAAATGGGTGGGGCAGTCAGAAAATTGGTGAGTCTGCGCGTGGAAAGCCACACTGACAGTCTGGCAGGTGTCCGTGCCAGCTTGACAACTCCCCTCACTTATAGAAAAACAAAACCAAAAGACTTACAGGTTTAAAGATGAGAACAACAAAACCACTTAAGGTTCTTTCTCTAAGGACAAACTGGCCCTTAGACCTCGGTGAAGCTAAGGACTCGAGGTGATAGCAGGGGCCAGCACACAGTTGCCTTCCTGTCTCCTCAGCCACCCACACCCATGAGCACCGACAGCATCAGGGAGGCAGAGGGCTTGCCTTGGTAATCCTGCCAGCAGAATCCCCTCAAGACTCTCACTTACCTGTATAGACACCAGTGACAATGTCTCCCTCCTCAGGATGGGGGCTGTCTGGGACCCAAGGTTCATCTCCTTGTTCGAGGTGGAAGATCAGATCCGGCTTGGGAATTGGGTATCCTACCCAGGAGAGGGAAAGATGGTGGCTGTCCCAATGGAGTCCAGGCTATCCCTGTCCACACCCAAATCCTTTGCTCTCTACCCTCCAAGGACCAGCCCTTCCCACAACCTCTGCTCTGAGAGATCCTACAATCCGTCCCTGAAAGCCCTGCCTCCCACACCCACACCAGCAGGATACCCACACTTCCTCCTCCCACCTAAAGGCTTCTGGGGCTGTGCAGCTAAGAGGCCAAAGCGGACCACCAGCTTCATAGCATGTTTCCACCTGGTTTGGACCTCCGAACCCAGAGGCCAGAATGGTCTGACTGCTCCAAAACCAAGAAGCACGCTCTTCAACAGCTGGGCCCCCACAGTTCTCACCGCAGACTGCCTCGGGGTCCTTCCTTACCCAAGGAGACCAGGATCCCATAGTTCTCCTGCATTACTTCGCGGTAGAGGTCTCGCTGGTCCACATCCAGCCTCTCCCACTCCTCCAAAGTGAAGTGCACAGCCACATCTTCAAAAGTCACCAGCCCCTGAAGCACATAGAGCCCCAGGAGAGAGGTTGAGGGAACACTCTCCCTCCAACACCCACACGAGATAAGAAAACATAGTGGGGACATGGCCCAGCACCCCATTATTAATGGGACAGCCGTCTCTCAGGCCTCTCACCCTGTGACAGGGACCCATTTACTATCCATCAAACTCAGAGGGCAGGCCCCTCTTACCAGGGCCCCTCCTATGTCACACAGACTAGTCCTGGTAAATACCTTGGCTATACCGACAGGTTAGCGAAGGACGGGTGATACCAACTAAACTGAGTGTGGGTACTGATATCTGACCCAACAGCAGGAAAACAGACCCAGGAGGGGACAGTCATTCTAGAAGACTCCAACCTGACTTGGGAGTGGGCTGGGGACAGCCACGCCTAGTACAGTGAAGTGGGAGGTAGCCAGAGTACTCAGGACAACGTAATGGCCTGGGAAGGGCCAGGGACCTGGGAAAACAGAACTGTGTAAACCCTGGTCCTGGAAACGAAAGCCTTGTCCTCACTCAAGAGCCACAAGACAAAGAGGACCCAGGACCATGGCCGACCAGTGTATACGCAGTACACCTGAGTCAGGAAATGCTCATCCTCCTCCTCTTCCTCCTCTTCCTCTGGATCTTCATCCTGAATAGCAGGTGAGACCCGGGAGGCCTGCAGGGCTGAGAGGAAGATTGTTTAGGGCCGGTGGCGCCTGGCAGGCAAGCAGGGTGGTACTCCCAGCTACTCCCATACTTTACGCCCAGGTCCAGTCCCCACCCTCATGACCCCAGCCTCTTCCTTCCCCCAGCAGTGGTGGGCTCCTTGTTCCTACCTTTCCCTTGAAGGACTGGCGACTTAAGATCACCACCGTTGCTTAGCTGCTCCTGGGTCCCCAAGCTCAGCCTCTGCTCCTTTGCCAGCCCCTCCTCCACACTGTCGGCACCAGCAGCGTCCTCTGAGTTAGCCTCCACCTCCACCTCCTGGACCTGTGTGGCCACTTCCTCCTCTTCCACTACTACCTCTTCTGCTTCTTCCTCCCCTTCTGCCTCCTCTCTCCCCTTCTCCTCCTCAGCCCCATCCTCGTCAGGGTCAGCATCGCATTTTGACCCATCTTCTGCAGGCTCCAGCTGGGTAGCTCGGGAGTCTGGAGTAGTGTGAAGGGCGGCCATCAGCCCTAGGAGAGAGCCTCTGTGTGGCCTGAAACACAGAGACACTTTGGAGGGGAGGCCGCCAGGGCTGAGGGAGGACCATGGTCTGTCTGTTATCTCAGGCTGTGCAACTTGGCACGTGATTTATCCAGAAAGCCCACCCAAAGGGCTCCTCCCCACAATCCTCTGCGACATGGCTTCTGTTCCCTCACAAGCAGCCATGTGTCTTGTGTGAGCTGCAACCTGTTCTTGGGTAAGTCACCCATTACTGCAACCCATCTACCCTCAAGGAGGAGAAGCAGGGAGCGCAGTCAGCAGAGCCCCAGGGATCCATGTGTACGAATGGGCGAGCCTGTCCCACATAGAAAGCAAGAACGAGCAGCTTACCCAGCCCTCAGCACACATGAGCCAGGTCAGGCGGAAGCACTGTCAGACCACAGGCCCCTGTGCAGCTGCAGGAGGCGGGGTGGGGTACAGGATGGAAGAGTGTCTTGCTTCGTCTTGTCAGGGGAAAGGAGAGAGCGCCCAGCAGTCAGCAAACTCTCAGGCCCCTTCCTGGGAGTCAAATGAGAGACAGGGCCATGAGCAGGGGTCATTCTGCTGCCTATCTTTCCTGACTCCAGGGTGTTGTGAAAACCTCAGCCAGTTGGGGAGGTGGAGTCCCGCTCATCACTAGGTCAGCACAGGTGACGTACAAGGTGGCACTCCTTCAAGTTCAAGGAGAAGAGAATAAGAATGGCTGAAATGTCATCACCTTGGAGACTCACAGGGTCCTACTACCCCAGCGATGTCACTGACTCAGTCCAGCTTCACCTGGCCTGAAGCCTAGAGCCATGGGCTTAAGGGGACATCCCCAAGGGTCCTACAGCCACTAATCCAGCCCATGTCTACAGAGAACCAGTCCAGTGAATCTCAAACGCTGGGCAGTTATGTTTTATCTATTTGTGGCGTTGGGGGTGCATGTCATGTCAAACATGTGGAGGGGGGGACACCTTGCAGGAGTCAGTTTCTCTCCTTCCTCCCCACTGGGTCTCAGGGATCAGACTAGGTCATCAGGCTTGGCAGCGAGTACTGTTGGCTGTTGAGCTAGCTTACCGGTCCACTGTGGTTTTCAAGAATTCATTCCTATGATCTTTCACCATCATGACACTCCATACCTCCCGTTAGTATCTCAGACCTGAATGGGACCATTTTCAAAAGTAGGGCAGGCCACCCCAGAATGCTGAGTTCCAAAAGATCCAGAAATGCCAGGCTACACCAGACACTGGAGCCACCTCAGTGGACAGCACTGCCTCGGGATGCTGGTAAAGATGCCCAGGGCCATGAGAAGTCACTGTGCCTGGCATTCCCATGGACACACCTGAGCGGCTGGCTCCGACCAGGCTCACCTATACCCCATCCCCTTTCTGTTCAGACATCTGCTTCCAAACCTATGCTCTGGAGGTTGCAAGATGGCTCAGCAGTTAGAAGCACTGGCTGCTCTTCCAGAGGGCATAAGTTCAATTCCTAGAATCCACATGGTAGCTCACAATCATCTGTAACTCCAATTCCAGGGGATCCTATGCCCTTTCTGACATCTGTAGGCACCAGACATACAAGTAGTACACAATACATACAAGGAGGCAAAACACTTATACACATAAAAAATTTAATTAAAATCTATACTTTGGGAGGTAAATCCTGCTTTGCATGCATGAAAACCCGAGTTCGCTCCCCTGAATGTCAAAGTTGGGCCTGATGGTACACACCTCTAATGCCAGCACTATGAAGACAGAGACAAGAGATTCCATGGCATTCGCTGGCCAGACAGTGTGGCCAACACAGCAACTGAGGACACCTAGCATTGACTTCTGGCCTCCACATACATTCATGCACACTTGCACACACATAAACTGGGACGCACTCCATACCCTAAGAAAACAAACAGAAATGAGCAGTCAAAAAGTCAAAACAAAATAAAAAGAACCCTGTACATTAGCAGCTAGACTTCTCTGAGCATCCCTGCCCATGCCAATCCCCCCAGTCCAAGGGCTGGAACTCCTGACATCCAGAAGTCCCCTCTGCTGTGACTGTCTGTTCCCCCAGCACTGCATCAAAGATTGAAGCCACAAAACTAGACCTAAGTAAGAGGACCACCAGAGCCCTCCAGGGCTTTTTGGGTTGGAAGATGCCTGAAGGGTAAGAACACACACGCCTTGGGCCATCCTGGCCAGCACCCAGGGGCACTGAGAACACTAAGGGAGAGATTTCCCAACCACCACCCACCTCAGACCTAGAGAGGGCCTTTGCTTATTCAAGCCTAAGGCTGTAGATCAAGCTGAACCCAGACATCCACAGAACTAACTCCCAACTGGTCACCACCTTGGGCTGCTACTCAAGACTTCCGCAAGCCAGACTATTGTCTGTAAGGACCCAAGAAATGAAAGCTGGGGCTGTGGAGGAAATTCAGTTAGTCAAAATGCTTGGCCACACAAGCATGAGGACCTGAGTTCAATCCTCCAGCAGCTGTCGGGGAAAGGGGGGGGGGGAGGGATGCCAAGCACAGCACTGTCTATCTGTAAACCCAACCCTGGCAGTGCTGGCCAGGCAATGGGAATTGGGAAGCTCCAGGTTCAGAAAGACACTGCCTCAAATATGGTGGACAGCGCCTAAAGCAGAGACCTGATGCCGACCTCTGTCACCTACACACACACTTGTGTATATGCATGTACGTGCACAGACGCTCACACAAAACTGTACAGATACTATTCACAAAGAGGAGGAGGAGGAGGCAGCCCATCGAGGCTACCTCTCTTCCCAGGCAGCATGCACGTTTTCTTTACTAAAGATGATATAGAGTCCCCATTTTCTTCCCCCTGGGTCCCCATGCCAGACACACAGCAGTCACGCCAGACCTTACTGAAGACAGGGCCCGAAGATCATAGTCAATGACCCACATTTCAGTTTGTTTTGTTTTTTTAAATCAGAGGCAGGGCTCAGCTGTCACACTCCACAGAAGGCCAACCACAGACCGAGGGAAGGATACATCAAACTAAAATCCACCCCAGAAGCAGTGGCGAGTCTCTGCCTCCAAAGAGGACAGTGGGTAATATCAAATTCGTGCACTAGCCCAATGATGGTTACTGTTATGCACTTGACAGGATCTGGAATCACAAATGAGACGCCTCTGGGGTGTCTGTGAAGGAGTTTCTAGGTCAGGCTGATCGCAGTAGGAAGATCCTCTCTGAATGATACCATCCCCTGAGCTGGGGTCTTGGACTGAATAAAAGAAGCAAGGGAGCTGAGTACCAGCATTTTTCTCTGTCTGCTTCCTGACTGTGGATACAATGTGACCAGCTACCTCAAGCAATGATCTGTGCCTTTAAACTGTGAGCCTAGCAAAAGCTTCCTCTCTGAAGCTGCTTGTCAGGTCAGGGCAAGGAGAAAGAAACTATTAAAAGCCTCCAAGGTTGCTGGGTGGTGGTGGTGCACGCTTTTAGTCCCAGCACTAGGGAGGTAGAGGCAGGTGGTTCTCTGTGAGTTCGAGGCCAGCCTAGTCTAGAGTTTTAGGGCAGCCAGGGCTACACAGAGAAACCCTGTCTCAAACCCTCCCAAATGAGCCCCTCCACCCCCCCAAGAATCCTCTAAGGTTAGCAGTTCACAGGAAGAAAGGACAGAAGTCAAGAAAAGCCTGACGCTTCAGGCACTTTGACCTAGGCCTATTCCTAACAAAAGTTCTGAAAACCAGTCTGACCAGGGGTAGGTCAGTTCAGAGGCCTACAACTCGGGCCCAGGGGGCTCCCCACCTCCCCGGATATTCCCACCCCCACCCACCCCTAGCCAATCAGTCCCCAGAGAGCTTTTCTCCTTACCTCCCCTTGACCTCCCATCCTAGATCAGAACACAAGAGACAAGTTCATGGCTTTGTCATGCAAAAACCCTGCGTCACTCCAACCCGTCTTTCCCCGGAGCCTTAGAGGGCTTAGCAGACACAGAAAGGGGCGGGGCCCTGTCCATAAGAAGGGGATTTGCAAACACAAGTGGTAAAGTTTGAAAAGCCAGGAGCTCCAGAAAAGTTCCAAATCCAGGGGAACCCACGCGAAGGCGCATGTCTGTGTGTGCACATGCATGCACATTTGTATCCAGTTACCTTCATTGCAGCTCGGTGCCCCCCACTTCAAAGGACTTCAAAGCCCTTCAGGACTTTTTTGTCCAGGTTTTCTTTCCCTGTTCTCTACAATCCTCACCTTCTGCCGGGTTTCCGGAGCCCTGACTCTCCAGGGTTACTCCTGGAGGCCATTCAAGATCCCCAGATCAAGCTCCTCAACCAGACCTCCCCGCAAGACCGGCCAGTAGCTACTGAACCAAAACAAAGTGCTAACGCCACCCACTGAAGCTGAGTAGGTGAGCTGATCCTCGCTGGTACCTGCACCTCCTCTTTCCCTCCTGTGTCCACATGAGGCACCCTCAAATCCAACAACCCGCGGGATGAGTTGCCCCACCCACCTCGGGGGCAACAGACTTAGCAGACAGGCACCCAGTCAGTCTCTATCTGCAGACGAAGCAGACTGGACCATGGCCCCCAAATGTCACAAAGCCGGCTTTAGGACGCCAACACAGAGTGCTTCCCTCCTCCACTTCCCTATAGGGGGTTACCTAGGATTCGTCTCCCGCCCGGGTAGGAGTGCTGACAGCCCTTCTTGGAAGGTGTCTCTCCGCCCCTGAACTGGAGGAGGCGGCGCTGGCACCTTCCAAAGGTGCAGCGCAAGTCGTCTCCGGCCCGCCCCCTCCCCACGCTGGAGTCTATGCCCCCTCGGGGTGGGAGGCGAGTCAAGCCATCCGTGACGTGACGCGGAGGCCCAGGCCGGTACGGGGGTACCTAGGGGCCTGGAAGATCCAGCTCGTGCAGCTGCAGCTCCGACCCATCCAAAGACAGGCCCGGGAGCCCCGCGATCGCCCCATGACCACTCGAGGCCTCCAGCGCCCGGGCATCCAGGACGGCCAGGCTCGCCGCTGCCACCGCCCCCAGCGCGCGCGTCCCGCCCGCGCGCACCTGCCGCGTCCTCACGCCCCACTCACCGCGCGCGCGCCCGAGGCCCGGCCAAGCCGGAGCGAGACACGGACTCGGGGGCGGGGGCTGTGACCACCGGGGACACCCCCCCCCCGCACTACACAAAGTGACGGCCGCGAGCTGCGCGACGGCGAAGGAGGCGGCGGCGCGTGGGTACCGGAAGTGCCGCCCGCCGGCCCCGCCTTGTCCGCGCCCACCGGGGGGGCACTTCCGGTCATGGGGCATCACTACGGAGTTCTGAGTGCAGATAGTGGGACTGCCGCGACGACCCTCCATGTGCGTGGAGGATGCTCGTGGCTACTCATGGTGAGCATCTCTGGACTCCCTGCTTCACTCCGCCGCAAGAGACCCCTGCCCACCCTTGGAGATGTCCACGATGTCAAGCCCAAGCGAGCATCCTTTCCTTCCAGACCACGGCCTAGGTCCTCGGCGGTGCGTGTCAGGACGTGTCCGGAGCCCGTCCCCCTGGTCACAGGTCTCTTCGTGGAGCTCACGGTGTGGAGAAGGGTGCTGACCCCTTGAGGATATCCAGGCAGCGGCGCGTGTCTGACCCTGACATGGGCAAGGGTGTGACCAGGAGGTTGATCCCTCTTTGATCACCCACAGCTCACCCATACTGCCTTCTGGCATCGCTTTTGTGTGAAGGGTGCTGACAAAGGTGCGGCAAGCAGGGGGTCAGCCTGTTGGAGCCATGAGGGGTTCCTGTCGGCTATAGTAGTCAAATGAACAAAAGGTTCATTTGATTACTGTTGATTCACTTGATTACTGTTCTGACCCGTCATCCCCAGGCCTGGCATGAATAATGGGTAGTGGACTTGCAGTGGCCTTAGACAAGTTCCATGCTATATCCATGGCTATTTTGGGCAGTGCTCTGCTGCCCCACACAGGACACCTATGTTCTGAAGTCCCTGGACCCTGAGCCTGCTGGCCACCTAAGTCTGGAGCTGATTGCCCCAGGTACCAGGTCTAGCCTCTGCCCCCTCCCTCGTCTTCAGCCTCCTGTCACTTACATTGAGAAGACCTTGTGAAATGCTTGTGGTTTTCTTGTTAGACCATGTAGCCCGGATGCTATGGAGTAAAGGCCCGGGTGGCTCTCTGGCTGGCTTTCTACCCGTGGTTCTTTAGGAACCAAAACCTCACCCCTGTTTGCCTGTACACATGCAGGCACAGAAGGAAGGAAGGTCCCTGTCTCTCATTTCCCTGGGATGTGTGTCCCCATGTGTGCACGTGAGCTATCTCCGTGATGACACTCTTACACGCCCTGGTTTCTTACACAGACTGATTACCTAGCAAATCACCTTCCTCTTGCAGGTGATGGGTGTGTATACCCCCGCCACGTGCCTTGCTTTCCTCAGTCCCCATGTTCTCAGGCCCTGTTGTCAAGTGGGCAGGGCACAAAGGGGAAACAGATCTTAAAATGGGGGCCATGATTATAAAAACCATGCAGTCCAACATGGCAGTGCAAGCCTGAAGCCCCAGCTACTCTGGAGGATCGTGAGTTCTAGGCTACAAAGGGAGTTCAAGGCCAGCCTGAGCAACTAGGAAGACCTAGCTCCAAATGTATTAAAAGCTGGGAGGTAGCTTACCAGTACTGAACCTGCCTAGAGTCCCCCAGTGAGGGCCTGGAGTTGTGGCTCAGTGGCAGGCAGATTGCCTAGAATCCCCCAGTGAGGGGCTGGGGTGTAGCTCAGTGGTAGAGCCCCTGCCTAGAAACCACTAATGAGGATCCGGGGGTGTGAACCAGTGATAAAGTGCTTACCCAGCTTGCCCAAGGCCTCAGATTCCATCCCTAGCTCCTTCAAAATCAAAACAAAACAGATAAGACATCAGTATTCCCTATAATGGATGGTTGGAATTAGAGTGGAACTTGAGGTCACTATTTTGGAGAAGGGAATAAAGAAAACAGGTGTTTTTAGCTCACAGTTTGGAGACTGGAAGTTCGAACAGCCTGGCACAGACTCTGGTGAAGGATCTTTGCTACCTCAGACTGTCAGGGGGAGTGTGTGCGCACACGCTGATACCACTCTTTTTGTTTTGTTTATTTGAATGACTCGATGTGGTGTGACGGCTAGTCATGGTGCTCGTCAAATTGACGCACTTGGAAGAAGAGCTCTCAGTTGAGGGATTGCCTCCATCAGGTTCGCCTGTGGGCCATGTCTCTGCATTTTCTTGATTGCCAATTGGTGTGGGAAGGCTCAGCCCACCGTGGGTGGTGCCACCCCTAGGCAAATGGGCCTGAACTGTATAGGAAAGGTAGCTGAGCAAGCCAGTAAGCAGTATCCCTCCACGGTTCCTACTTCGGTTCCTGCCTTGAGCTTCTTCCCTTGGCGATGGACGGTAACCTGTCAACAGAATAAACCCTCCCCTTCAAAGATGCATTGGTGAGAGTGACTTACCACAGCATCAGGAAAAGTATCCAGAGCAGACAGCCTTGCCGTGTAGCCCAGGCTAGCCTCGACCTCGAGATCCTCCTGCCAGAGCAGATAATCTCACTTTGTAGCCCAGGCTAGCCTTGACTTTGAGAGCCTCCTGCTCCCACTGCTGGGATTCTGGGTATGCTTCCACCTGTCTGCTGTCACTTTTGACAAGAGATGAATGTAGATATGCCAGAGGTTTGCCTATCACCTGCCAGACTAGAACCCAAGGAAGGGGACAGGAGCATGTCTCACTCTATGGGAGACAAAAGCCGGTGATGGGTTTCTGAGGAAGAGGAAAGACGGTTGAGCCCGCCCATATCGTGGACTGGTCCAGCTGCCACCAGATGGATACTGAGCTAGCAGAGAGGGAATTGGCAGCCTGCCCGTGGACTAGACTTGCCCAGGCCTGTGCACCCCAAGAGAACAGAAGCAAGAGAAACAGATGTGGAGCTGGGGAGATGGCTCCCTGGTAAGGGCTTGCCACGGAAGCACAGAGGCCTGGGTCTCATTCTGAACACCCACATAGAAGCTGGGCCTGGTGATGCATGCTTGTACTCCTCGTGCCGATAAGCAGGGATAGAAGGATCCCTGGAGCTCACTGGGTGATACCCAGGCCCCAGTAAGAGACTCTGACTCAAAAAATAAAGTGGGGACTGGAGAGATGGGTCAGGGATTAAGGACTGTACTGTCCTTCCAGAAGACCCGAGTTCATTCCCAGCACCTACATCAAGTGACTCACAACCACCTATAACTCCAGCCCCAGGGGAACGCACACTGCTGACCTCTGTGGGCACTGCACTCATACACACACATGCACGCGTGCGCGCGCACACACACACAATTAAAGGTATTAAAATCTTTTAAATTTTTAAAATTAAATAAAGTGATGGCTCCTGAGGAAAGACACCCAAGGTTTCCCTCTGACCTCCACAGGAACATGAGGAACATGCAAACACATGAACACACTCAAAAAAATAAACTCTAGTGCTTGGGGATTTGGCTCAGTGGTAGAGCACTTGCCTAGCAAGTACAAGGCCCTGGGATCTGTCCTCAGCTCTGAAAAGAACAAAAAGAAAAAAAAATAAGGTAAATGAACTATAGTGGTGGTGAGGAGATACCTCCACTGGGGAACAGCTGTCCCTCATCCTGAGCTCAGACTGCTGCACGGTGTCACCAGCAAACATAAGGTGTTGGAGGGGGGTGTCACAAAGCAGTGAAGGGCACACAGCCCAACCCCTCAGGGAATCAGATGACTGACCACACACACACACATGCATGCAGTCCCACACAAAGGGCTGAGACAGCAGAGTCAGGTGGGTCCCTGGACCTCTCTCACACTGGTAGTGCTCCCCCAGCCTGACGGACCAGAGAATGGGACACAGTAGGCCCTGGGTGAGAGCCCCAGGTGGGAGTCGGTATGATTCAGGGAGCCCTAGCAGGGTGGACAGCAGAAAGGTTATGGGGGTGTGATGTGTCACTTCTGGGGAGCAGCAAGAAGGCATCTAAAAACCGTTGAGGTGGTGCAGGGGCCAAGTGGGCAAACCCTGCCATGCAAGCCTGCAGCCCTGAGTTCAGCTCCTCAGCACCCACAGACAGTCAGGCACAGTGGCACGTGCATGGAATTCCAGCACAGGAAAGTGAAGATGAAAGACTCCCTGGGGCTTGCTGGCAGCCAGTCCAGACAAACCAGCAAACTCTACGTTGTCTTAAATAAGCAGAGAAGAGGAAGAGGGGGGAAGAATGATCAACCAGTCCAGCTGAGGAAGTGAGCTCCAAAACTCAGCAAGAGACCCTGCCTCAAAAACTAAGGTGGAGGCTGAGCAAGGGAACCCAGCATCAGCCCCCGGTCTCCACATGGGCGTAGGCACACACGCGCAAGTGTGCCTGTGAGAGCACAGATACACACAGAGAAGATTTCGATGGATTCAGTGACAGGCTGTGAAGATGAAACCTGCTCAACAAGAACCAGACCCCTCTTTAGGACCCCGAGTGTCCCCAGTCTGCGATGTGGTCCGTTGACACCCGCATGAGAAACAGGGACTCCATCTTCCCTTCAGATCGTGCCCCGCTTCCTGCCCCAGTCCTCAGCATGTCCACCTCTGCCCTCCGCTGCTCTGCCCAGGCAATCAAATCCATTGTAACATCCCCACCGGGAGTGGCCAGTGGGGTGGAAAGGAGGGCCAACAGCCCTTGCTGGGTATGAGGAGGGTGTCTGAGAGCCCACCAGAGAGGATTGGACCAATTCCAGGCCTCCGCAAAGAAGCAGAAAGGAACAGGCCATGGTGGGGGATCTTGCCTGAAGACAGAAAAATGTCCAAGGGGCCTCTGTACTTCTGTGCCATCTTTATCCAGTTGTAGTAGAAATCTTGTCCAGTCGGTTTATCTGGAAGCTCCATCTTCAGTATCTGGTGAAACTCTCCCACCACCCCAAAGTGATTGCTAGCTCGTCACCCTGACCTGCCTCCACAAGTACCATCGCCAGTCTGCTTAACCAGAATCCTCCATTCTGTCTCTTGACATCTGCCCCTCCCCCAGCTCCTTGACAGTATAGTCCATGTAGTGTTCCTAGTTAAGCTGGTCTGTCCCCAGATCTCTGCTGCCTGAGTTAAATGTGAATTTTGCACTTTAACATTCTGTGTTTTTTTGGGGGGGGGTTGTGTGTGTGTTATGGACACACAGTGTGTATGCATGCTCAGAAGCCACAATAGGATGTTGTCTGTTCTACTCTAGCACTCTGGCTTAGTCCCTTGAGACAGGAGCTTTCCCTGAATCTGGAGCTAAGTTGGTAGCCATCAAGCCCCAGCAATCCTCCTGTCTCCACTCCTTATGGCTCTGGGGTTACAGGTATGTGTACGGCCATACTCGGCTTTTTATGTGGGTTCCAGTGATTCACACTCAGGTCCTAATGCTTGTGTAACATTTCCCCAGTTCTAACGAGTGTGTGTGTGTGTGTGTGTGTGTGTGTGTGTGTGTGTGAAAGAGACAGAGACCCAGAGAGAGAAAATCCACTGTAGCTAAGACTATCATAACTGCCCCCACTTCCTGAGTGCCGGAATCCCAAGCATGTGCCGCTGTACCCAGTTTATGAGGTGTTGGGCTCCTTACATGCTAGATAAGTCCTCTACCAACTGAGCTACATCCTTGCCACAAGCATTGTAATTTCTTTTTCCAATTGGCATTGCAGCGGCTGGAGAGATGGCTCAGTGGTTAAAAACATTTGCTGCATTTGCAGAGGAGTCGGATATGGTTCCCAGCACCCATATGGCAGTTCAAGCCATTTGTAGCTGAGCTGGTTCCTGGTGATCCGATGCTCTCTTCTGACTTCCGCAGGCACCACACATGCTCATGGTGGACAGACACACATGCAAACAACACGCTCATACACAAGAAACAAATAGATTTAACAAACAGGTTAAACAAATGGGCAGTACATTTGTCTGTCCAGTCTGGAGACATGGGTCAGCACTCCCCTGTGCCAGGCTTCTTGCTTCCCTGTGCCAACCCTGGAAACTGAGCTGGTGTGGACATTTGTCACTAGATGCCTGGAAGACATGGGTTTAGACCAAGGGATTGGGAAAGGACACTCTCCAAACCGATAAGCTGCCTGCGGGCTGTGCAGCGTGTTCTCCTGCAGCTGTGAGTCATTTCTACTCCTGTAAATAATCCCTCACCCATATGCCTGTAACTAGCGCCAATAAAACTCACAGGTTCCCCCAGTTGGACTTTGGTGGTGTCCATTTCAGTCCGAGTAGACGTATGTTGTGTCTCCCCAGGACAAGTTTTGTCGCACAACATAATTGGTGCCTGGATAGGGGCACTGCAGAAGATGAGTTGGGTAGAAGTGCATGCATGGTTCTGGCTATGGGTAGCAAGCCATGCAACTGAGACAGTTGCTAAGCAGCCTGAGGGGGCAGCATCTGACGAGGAAATCCCACTAGAGTTGTTCTTTCCTGTCTGGTGTGTATTCGTGTACCTTTGTTCATGACAGGGGTTGTTGCATGGTTCTTGCTATGGGAACTGAGACATGCAACTAAGGCTGAGCCATCAGGATGAGGAGTGTCCGTGGGAGAAAGCCCAGCATGGCCGTCTTTGACTGTGTGGTACGGGGGTGGCATGCCCACTTGATTGGTGGGGTCCACCGCGTGAATATGGAGATTCCTGACAACAGTTACCGGTTTAGAGGAAAGTTTTCAGTCTTTGAGATTAGTGCACAGGAGTCGGGATTATGGGCAACAACGGCAGAGGGTGCCTGGCCACTGCTGTGCAGTTAGAAACACATCTGGAACAGCTGCCAAGCCGGAGCTTAGCTCTGTAAAGGAGTTAACTGCAGCGAGAGAGGGAATGCGGCGGAATCCTTCATGTTAGCCTCTGATCTGGTGGGTAGATTAGATAAAGGAGATGGGGACATGGAGGTGTTGACTTATCCCTTCTTAAGGCTGGCGGGGGGGGGGGGCAGAGAAAAAGAGAATCAAGAACGTAGAATCCAGGGAAGATCCAGAGAGTGAGGAGGAGGAGAACATCACAAAGGGAATAGAAGAGGCCTCTCAGGTCCAAGCTTTAATAGAAAATGGGGATCTATCACCCATCATGTGGATTGGGGCATTACCAATGTCCAGGATGGTAATCTGGGAATAATCAGCACTCTGGAACCGGGGAAGACTTTTAAACAAGCAATGAAGAAGCCTGTCGCCACCTGGCTTCCAAGGCTGTGGGACATGGGGGTGAACGGGATCAGTATGCCTGCTGCCGAGGCAAGAAAAGTGAACCCATTCCTCCGTAAGAAAAGGCTGCATAGCCTGAGACAGTACGAGGGAAGTCAGTCCCTCAGGGACATTAGGGACACTCGGTTATTGCCATCTGAGGTCCCCATAAATATCAGGGGTTGGAAGACCAGGAGGTGCAGATGCTATTGAGGGAACTGTGTTTGAACCCCAGAGGAGTTAAGGAAAAGGCTGGCCTAGCTGGTGCCTCAAGGCTGGTGTGGAGCTTTAGTGCCTTTGCTGAGTCTACTGGTATGGGCAAGATGTTTATTAAGTAGGAAAGGCTTTGGCAGACCTCAGTGACTCAGACCAGAAGAGAGTTTGTAAAGCGGGGAGCAACCTAAGGGACTTAGTAAAGTGGTAACGTGGAGGAAGATGTCAGTCTGGGCTACTTAAAGACAGATGTGGCAAGATTTGTGTCGACAGGCTAACAGATTGGATAAGAAAACAGAATCCATCCCTCTGTTGCATACAGGAAACACACCTCAACCTCAAAGACAGACATTGCCTCAGAGTAAAAGGTTGGAAAAATTTTTTTTTCAATCAAATGGACCTAAGAAACAAGCTAGCATAGCTATCCTAATATCTAATAAAATAGACTTCAAACTAAAATCAATCAAAAGAGACAAAGAAGGATACATCATATTAGTCACAGGAAAAATTTATCAAGAGGAAATCTCAATGCTGAACATCTATGCCCCAAATACAAGGGCATCCTCATATGTCAAAGAAACACTTCTAAAGCTTAAATCATACATCAAACCCCACACACTAATAGTAGGAGACTTCAACACTCCACTCTCACCACTGGACAGGTCAGTCAGACAAAAAATTAACAGAGAAATAAGGAAACAAACAGATGTTATGACTCAAATGGACTTAATAGAACATTCTAGTCAAACATAAAAGAATATACCTTCTTCTCAGAACCTCATGGAACCTTCTCAAAAATGATCACGTGATTGGTAACAAAACAAACCTCAACAGATACAAAAAAATTGGAATAACCCAGATATTAATCCACACACCTATGAACACCCGATTTTTGACAAATAAAAAATATAAAATGAAAAAAGCATATTTAACAAATAGTGCTGGCATAACTGGATATCAGCATGTAGATGAATGAAAACAGACCCATCTGTCACCATGCACAAAACTCAAGTCCAAATGGATCAAAGACCTCAACAGAAAGATAACCACACTGAACCTCATAGAAAAGAAAGTGGAAAGTACACTTGAACACATCAGCACAGGAGACCACTTCCTAAATATAACCCCAGCAGCACAGACACTGAGAGAAACAATTAACAAATAGACCTCCTGAAACTGAGAGGCTTCTCTAAAGCAAAGGACACGGTCAACAAGACAAAATGACAGCCTACAGAATGGTAAAAGATCTTCACCAACCCCACATCAGACAGAGGATTTATCTCCAAAATATAAAAGAACTTAAGAAATTGGTCATCAGGCTGGAGAGATGGCTCAGTGGTTAAGAGCACTGCCTGCTCTTCCAAAGGTCCTGAGTTCAATTCCCGGCAACCACATGGTGGCTCACAACCATCTGAATGAGGTCTGGTGCCCTCTTCTGGCCTGCAGACATACACACAGGCAGACTATTGTATACATAATAAGTAAATAAATATATTTTTAAAAAAAAGAAATTGGTCATCAAAAGAACAAATAATTCAATAAAAAATGGAGTACAGACCTAAGCAGAGAACTCTCAGCATAGGAATCTAAAATGGCTAAAAGACACTTAAGGAAATGCTCAGCATCCTTAGCCTTCAGAGAAATGCAAATCAAAACAACTCTGAGATTTCATTTTACACCTGTAGGAATTGCCAAGATTAAAAACACTGATGACAATTTATGCTGGTGAGGTTGTGGGGTAAAGGGAACACACCTTCATTGCTGGTGGGAGTGCAAACTGGTACAGCACCTTTGGATATCAGTGTGACAATTTCTCAGAAAAATAGGAAATAACCTTCCTCAAGACTCAGAAATACAACTTTTGGGTATATACCCAAAGGATGCTCAATGGTACCACAAGGACATGTGCTCAACTATGTTCATAACAGCATTGTTTGTCATAGCCAGAACCTGGAAAACAACCTAAATACCCCTCAACCAAAGAATGGATAAGGAAAATGTAGTACATTTACACAATGGAGTGCTACACAGCAGAAAAAAAATGACATCTTGAAATTTGCAGGCAAATGAATGGATCTAGAAAACATCATATTGAGTGAAGTAACCCAGACACAGAAAGACAATTATCAAATGTACTCACTCATAAGTGGCTTTTAGACATAAAGCAAAGAAAACCAGCTTACAATTCACAATCCCAGAGAACCTAGACAGCAATGAGGACCCTAAGAGAGACTTAAACAGATCTAATCTACATGGGAAATAGAAAAAGACAAGATCTCCTGAGTAAATTGGGAGCATGGGGGTCTATAGGAGAGGGTAGAAGGGAAGGGGAGAGGAAGAGACGGGAGCAAAGAAAAATGTATAGCTCAATAAAATCAATTAAAAAAAGATTTGTGTCCATCTGGAGTTCCCAAGGAGAAAACTGATAGGAAGCCAGACTGTGTGCTGAGAAGCTTCCGGAAGGCTGTAGAGCCCGATTCGCAGTTTCTAGAAGATATTGCTGACAGCGCAGCACAAGCCTGTGCCAGGATAATATGTCCCCAGACTAAGGAGGACACATTTCCCGCCAGCAAAAGGTTATGGTAGGGGTGGAGCTGGTTTCCCAGTCAAGAAGTCCCCCAAGAGCCGGGCGGTGGTGGCACACCCCTTTAATTTCAGCACTCGGGAGGCAGAGGCAGGCGGATCTCTGTGAGTTCAAGGCCAGCCTGGTCTACAAGAGTTAGTTCCAGGACAGGAACCAAAAGCTACGGAGAAATCCTGTCTCGAAAAATAAAAAACAAAAAAATTAAAAGAAGAAGAAGGAGAAAGAGAAGGAGAAAGAGAAGGAGAAGAAGAGGAGGAGGAGGAGGAGGAGGAGGAGGAGGAGGAGGAGGAGCAGCCAGGTATGGGGAGGCTACAGCTACAGTGGTAACCCAAGCTGACAGAGGGAGCCAACGAGTACAGCAGGGGAGAGCACGCCCGGTGTAGGTCTGAGCAGATTAACTGAAACCCACTGAGTTTATCAGGGATGGAGAAATGTGGGAAGGCCCCGCGGAAGACCTCCAGGATATGGTAATGTGCAGGCTCAGAGAGACCCTCTAACGATCACAGGGAGCTAATTAGGTTAGCTATCATCCAAGCACTGTACCTGACCTTGATCTGTGGAGGGAGCGACTGATCCAAATGGACGGAATGGCCGTGCCGTGCCGTATTAGACCTCGCGGATGTTTGACACCAGTACGTTCTTGGTTGTTAACCCCTGGGGTCACCTGTCGCTTGCTGAGAACAGAAGTCAGTAACTTCCGGAGTGCCTCACCAAGGTTGTCTTTGTTATGGGACGGTAGTTCAGGATGCGACCTTGGCCTGCATCCTCTGGAAAAGGTTTGGTTCTATGGATGACGGGATGCTAACCTCCGAGTGTTTCACAGATCTGGCAACCAGGGGTGGGCTGCCTTCCTGTGGACTGTTGACCAGGGAAACCCCTGAGGTCCCTCAAGCCATAAAGGCTGTGGCGGCTGTTGTTGGTTGTACACCAGAACTAGACAGTAGAGCCTTTCGCTGAAGACACTGCGTTGTGTGTGCTCTAACTGTAGGATGTGGAGAAATTAAAAGCTGGGACCGAACCGGAAACTCCCACCTTGCTGCGTCCACCACGTTTAGCAAGCCTAGGGATCTTGCTGTAATGGAACAGTACTTTAGAAACAGCATTGTATTTGTTTTTATGGCTGTCTTCCTCTAGCTAAACTATTCTGGTTGTCCTTTTCTTTTTTAATATAAAGTGCCACTATGTAGTCCACGCTAGCCTCCAACTCTGGATTGATCCCCCTTCAGCTTCCCAAGTGCTGGAATTACAGACGTGAACTACAAACTCTCGCTGGCTTCCTCCCTCCTTTTCTTTTATGAGACAAGAGCTTGCTATGTAGCCCAGGTTAGCCTTGAACTCACCGTCCTCCTGCATCTGCTTCCCAAATGCTGGGATTATAAGTGTATGCCATCCTCTGCTAATAGAGGGAATTGACTGAGACCAGCCTGAGCTACACAAGACTCTGATTTAGACGAACAAGAAAAGTTACAGGCAAGATGTAAAATGCAAAGTTCAAATCACAAGCAGGACGGACGAGATTCTTCACTTTATTTTCCACGTTCTGTTTCTCACTTGTCAACACAGGTATAAAATCTGCCTGGTTGTGTTAATAAAGGAGAAGCAGGGAGGGCAGAGAAATGGCAAGGACCGAGATGCCACAGTGGGCCAGCAGGTCAAGTGGGGTAGGAAGTCGCCTGGGGGGCCAGGGAGGGCCCCTCCACCTGGCACACCTCCCCAGATGGTCCCTGCCTTATACGATTTGGTAAACATGGTTTACAGCCTTTCTGACACCTCCAGTCCTTGTCCCCAACATTCTTCTCACATATCAGCCAGGAGGTAAAGTCTCCTCTGACCACCCATGGGAACAGTAAGGAGGTACAGATGACTTGGGAGCTTCGCAAAGGAGGCCCAGAACCTGCTTCTAATGCCTGTAGTCTGGGCTCCTGAGGAAAGAAGGTTTGACCTTCCACGCAGAGCAAAACTTCCTGACTTTTAGTTGCACATTGCCCCCATGGCCACTGTGACCCTGTGTCTATGAACATAGGAATTTGCACCAGAACTACGTTCACCCTTCGGCCTTTCATTCAGACAAGTATTTTCAAGGTTTATGTAACTTACAACGATCTATTGCCTGGACCAAGTTCACTGCATTGTGCAAGCCAGTTTCCTTTTTCCCCCTCTTTCTTTTTTTCTTTTTCTTTTTCCTTTTCTTTTTTTGAGGCAGAGTCTCGGGTAACCCAGGCTATCCAACTCACTATGTGGCTGAGGATGACCTTGAACATCTGATCCTCCGGCCTCTACCTCCCAAGTGCTGGTATTACATGTGCCAACACAAGTGTTTCTATGTTTCTGTGATGCTTAAGAGGAAACCCATCCTTGTGGCAGGCAAGCACTCTGCCGGCTGAGCTACACCATCTGCCCCCTTTTCAGTTCCTCCTTAAGTATTCAGAATGATCCATTCGGTCCCCAGCTCCCACACACGCTGCGCATTTCACGAGTTCTCAGTCCAGTTTTCCCAGGAAGGCAGTGGGGGGAGGGGGGGGAATCGGGAGTAGTAGTCTTAGTAGTCTCTCTCAGCATGGAGTTGTTCTCTTGTGCATGGTTTAGAGGGAAGGAAGACTGAATCAGTGGACTTGGTGCATTGTGGGGGCAGGTCTGGGAAAAGATGGATGTCTTTCTTTCCTAAGGATAATTCAAGATACCCAGAAAGACCTCAAACCGGGGTTAAGATCATGACCTAGGGTCCAGGTGTGGGTGGCTCTCACACCACTCAGGGCTTCCCAGATGCAGAAGCCTTTTTGGCCCTTGTGGAGACTCTTGAGGGCGCTTGCCTGGAGGAGCGCTGCAGGCCCAGACCTCTGGGGCGGCCTAACCCGTGCTGCAGTCGCTCGTGCTTGCGGATCTGCACCTTGTGCCGGAAGCGCTCGCCGCAGTCATCGCACGCGTGGAGCCGCTCACCCGAGTGGGTGCGGCGGTGGCGCAGCAGGTTGGAGGAGACGCTGAAGCACTTGCCGCAGTCGGCGCAGACGTAGGGCCGCTCGCCGGTATGGGTGCGCTGATGCTGCACAAGCGCCGAGCTCTCGCTGAAGCGCTTGGAGCAGTAGGTGCAGGCGTAGGGCTTCTCGCCGGTGTGGATGCGCTGGTGGATCACCAGGTTAGAGTGTTGCGAGAAGCCCTTGCCGCACTCGCTGCAGAGATGCGGCCTCTCCCCAGTGTGCGTGGCCTGGTGTCGCACCAAGTCCGTGCTGCGGCTGAAACCCTTGCCACACTCTCCGCAGATGGTCGGCCTGTCCCTGCCTCGCCGCTTCTTGCGCTGTTTTGTGGGCGTCCGAGCCTGAGCCTCACTCCCTGTGGGGCCCGCGATGGTCACCATAGTGGATGTGGCCACAGTGGGTAGTACCATGAGCTCTTGCAGCACCACATAGCCTGGAGGGGCCACCACGAAGGAGACTGGAGCTGATGCTATGCCACCTCCCGGAGTGGGAACCAGCTCCAGCTGCAGCTCCGGCTGCACAGAGGTCAGCTGCAGCTGCAGCTCCTGATGCTGGGCGCTCAGTTCCACCGGGGCTAGCTCCAAGTGTACCTCCTGTTGCTCCAGCTGCTGCAGCTGCTCCAGCTGATGCTGCTGCTTCAGGTGCTGCTCTAGCTGATGCAGTTGCTCCTGCAGTTTTAGCTTCAGCTGTTGTTGTTCTTGCAGCCTCTCCAACTCCTGCCGCCGCTGCTCCAGCTCCTGCTCTGACCTTATGCCCAAAGGCATAAGCTCCAGTTCTGCATCTTCTTCCTCCTCTGGTTCCAGTGGAGGAGGCTGCAGCTGCTGCTGTTGCAACAACTGTTGCTGCTGCAACTGTTCTTGCTGCAGCAATAGTTGGTGCTGTATCTGGACCTGCTGCTGCTGCAACAGTTGTTGCTGCAACTGTGCCTGCTGCTGCAGCAACAGCTGCTCTATATGTCCCTGTGGCTGCAGCAACAGAATCTGCTGCTGCAACTGTTGTGGTTGCAATTGTCCCTGCTGTTGCAACAGTTCCTGTTGTTGGAGCAGCAGCTGCTGCTGTAACTGCTCCTGTTGATGCTGCTGCAACAGCTGTTGTCCTTGTAATTGCTGTTGCAATGCTTGTTCTTGCAACTGCTGCAGCAGCAATTGTTCGTGTTGTTGCAGTAGTTGCTGCTGTTGAAGAAGCTGCTGCTGTGACTGTTGTTGCTCTTGCATTGGCTGCTGTAAAGGCTGCTGCTGCAGCAAAGCCTGTTCTTCTACTTGCTGCTGCAATAGCTATTGCTGTTGCACATGTTGCTGCACAAGTTGTTCTTGTACTTGCTGCTGCTGCTGCAGCCGTTCTTGCTGCTGTAGTAACAGCTGTTGCTTTTGGCCTTGGGGCTTCATAATCATCCACTGCTGCTGGTGCTGCAACAGCTGTTGCTCTTGTTGCTCCTGTCCAAGTCCTGAATGCTGTGCCAGCTGCAGTTGTGGTTTTGGTTCCTGATGCTGCTCGGACTGGAGGCTTTCCTGTAGCTTTTGCTGCAACTGAGACAGCTACTGCTGCCCATCTTGCTGCTGCAGCAATTCTGGCTAAGGTCCTAACAGTTGAGCAGCAAGAGGCTGCTGCTCTTGTAACTGCTTGTGCTGCAGCTGCTGTTCCAGCTCTTGCTGCTGCTCTAACTGCTGCAGATGCAAGTCCTATTGTCCCAGCTGCACTGCCCCAATGCTGTTACTGGCCCCTACTGGGGCTGTGAGTGCTGGCGGCTGTGGGCTGCTGCTCACCTGCTGAGCCTCTTCCTCCTCCTGGCTCTCACTCCCACCACTGCCATCTATAGTGGAAATGGCAGGAAGCCAGGATCGATGGACAGCTAACCTGGACCACAAACCCCCAAAAGAATGTATTCAGGATCCACTAAGGGGCTCTTAGCAGGGACCCAAAAATGAGGGGTTGAGTGGCAATGATGACAGGACAGACATTTCCAGAGTTTCACGGGTCACCTCATTCAGACTCCCTCTGAGCCTCCCTCATGCATTGATACCAACAGAGCTTTGGGCTCCCGGAACCATTCCCAAAGAGGTCTCTAATGCTGACTTCCTTCCTAAGCAGGAGAAACCAGATTTTGCAGTGGTAAATTCTGACTCCATTTATGGTCACACTTTATTCATTCATTTGTTAGTTCATTCATTCATTCGTTCATTCATTCATTTGTTATTTTGGTTTTTTGAGACAGGGTTCTTTGTGTAGCCTTGGCTGTCCTGGAACTAGCTCTGTAGACCAGGCTGGCCTTGAACTCAGATATCTGCCTGCCTTTGCCTCCTAAGTGCTGGGATTAAAGGCGTGCGCCACCATGGTCCAGTGATGGTTACACTTTAAATAAGTGAAATTTGCCTTGTCTAAGAATAGTGAGCATTTCTGTAAAGATACAGCAAGACATTTCTAGAAAGCGTGGAAGGAATTCTGGGGTCAGGTAGGGAGTTCGTGGTTCAGAATCGGGCTGAAAATCCAGGCACAGCAGCCCACCTGTAACTCCAGCCTCAGAGGGTGGAGAGAGGGGATCCCTGGAGGAAGCTGGCTGGCAGGAGTAGCCATATGGGCAAGTTCTGGGTCTGATGGAGAGACCCTGCCCATTGACTAAGGTGGAAGAACAATCAAGGATGATTCATGACATCAATCTGGGGCCTGCAGATGTGCACATATCAACCACACACATGAGTTCCCAAACACATATATGCATACATACACACCACATACACACATACCAAAAAAATTGTGTAGTAATTATCTTTTAGGGAAAAAATTCTTTCCAACCACTTTTGTTGAGTTTTTTTTTTTAAAAAACTGTGTCTTGTGTGTATTGCATGTATGTTCATGTGTGTGCTTTATGGGAACATATGTGCCACAACACACCAGTGGAGGTCACAGAACAACTTTGGGTGTTGGACCTCACCCTCCACTTTGAGGCAGGGTCTCTCGTCTGCCACTGCACAGGCCAGCCAGGCTAACTGGGCCTGGAGACTCCAAGGGATTCTCCTGCCTCCGCCTCCCATTTTACCATAGGAATTCTGGGATTGCAGAATGCTGGTTTCTGGGGATTTGAACTCGAATCCTGAAGCTTTTCCCGCTCTTTTTCCTCCCCAGTACCTTGGGTGTATGTTTCAGACAGACTTCTACAGAACAGCTGGGATGTTAGGTGGTGGATGAAGACGGCCATGGGAACCTGTCGCCACAGCGAGTTCAACTCCGTCTGCAGGGAAAGACCTCACCTCTGGGTGAATCTCCACAGGGCTAGCTTGGTCACATGGTCCCTCTGCATTCCTGGGCAGCAGTTTCCACAGAAGCATTTTATTGGCCATGTAGTTAGATGTCACTTGAAGTGTATGCCTGCTGGAGTTAAATTCACAATCGGAAAGAGTCTTTGTTCAATTCATATATTCTCATTTTATCATTTTATTCTCCCAAATTTCCTGACAGTCTCTCTTGTTCATTCTCTCCACCCCGTTTCTGTCTCTCTACAATAGTGTCTCATTGTATAGTCCTAGTCTGAAACTCAATGCACAGCCCAGGCTGTCAAACTGTGACCCTCTTGCCTGAGCCCCCCAGGTTCTGGGATTCCAGTTATATGTCACCATCATCAAACCCTCCCTGGTTCTTTCTTAACTCCCTTAAAGCTGCCCCCCCCCCACTGTCACTCACCACAGAACGTGAACACTAACTCGTGTCCACCCTTGAAGGCTCCCCCTGTGTGGGGCTCAGGGACAACCCTGGGAAGTCCCACAACACCAGGGGTACCTGTGTGGCTCGGGGAAGGAAAGGGATGGGACAGATGTTGAGGAAATGGGACCTAGGATCGAGGTCACTACAGAAAGGAGCCATGCACCCAATGTCTGAGGCATCAGCGATGGAAAATCCCTCCAGCTCTATAGGAGACAGTGGAGGCCACCTGGGAAAAGCAGGTTAAAGCCAGCCCAGGTGTGGGGGTCAGGACTGAGGTTACCGAATCTGTCTCCCGCAAGACCTTGGCGTGACAGACACCTCAACAGCTCCAGGGTAGTGAGGTTAGCAGGTATGAGTGAGTGCACTGTTGACCACACAGGGCTCCCTCTGCTGGCCTGGGCTGTGCCAGCTTGCAACTCAACTACAGAATCCTTGCTGGGGTCCCCATTATCTCCACCCCTCAACCCTCACCTGAGAGGGTGTCAGGTCCTGGACCCCCATCCTCAAGACATCGCAGCTCCAACACAAAGGTCTCTGTTGTGGGGCCCAGCTCCATCCTGGCGGTCTCACCAGCGTCCTTGGGAACAGGCTGTGCTGAGAGCAAGAAAGGAAGCTGTTCAGGAGGGAGATGGTGATGGCTGAGGCCCATTCCTACACAGAAGAGCCAGAGCTGTTATTTGCTGGATATACACAGTGATCCACCTCAGCTGACCAGCAACCTTCCTGACTCCCTGGGAAATGTAACTGGGAAAACAACCTCTCCCAAGGCTGGGACACCTGAGGCACACCTGAGAGGACCCATGGCACAGTCCCTTGGCCCCTTCCAAAGTATGACCATCCCCCAGGCTTCAAAGGCCACATAATATCAGGTGTCATCCTAGGTCCCTTGGAAGGTAGGAGTCCAGAGCACTGTCATCACGGCTGGGGCCTTCTGCAGGCCTGTGCTCCTGCCCTGAGTCCTGTGAAGAAGTGGTCTCCACATTCAGGCGTCCCCACCCCCCATGCCAGCAGACTCCATCTTCCTCTGGCTTAGAAGCCCTGGGTAGAGAAACGCCCCTGTGCCCAGCAAGGTTGCCAGGCCTCACCTGGAAGAGCATTTCCCGCCTGCTGCAGCCTCTGCACTAGGGGAGGTGTGGTCACCAGTGGCTATAAGGTGAAGGCCACGGCTCTTCAGCCAGCTCCTTCCGGAGGTGCCTCCATCTAGAATGAGCCAGGGAGGTTCTGACCGCCCACCGGGGAACCCTTGGCAGGCACTCCGCGGGGTCTTCGCTGTCAGAGCTGCTGAGGTCGCCCTGGGCCAAGACAAGGTGCAGAATGGAGTTGCCAGGCAGAAGTTGGTGGAGACTCTCACGTAGGAACAGGGAAGGGAGGCAGGGCTCCAAATCCCGAACAGGGATCAGGGTTGGTCCGGGTGACCATGGCGTGCAGCAGGGCCCAAGCTGGAGCCCTAGGTTGCCTCAGTGGGAACCGGGTGACAAGGGTCCTGGGCAATCACGGGCCACAGGTGCCCAGGGGAGGGGGGCGGGCGCCGCGGACCGGCAAGGTCCCGGGTCGCTCGCCCGCCCTCTGGTGATGTGCGTCCGTGCGGGAAACGGCCGGATTGGGGTGGGGGCGCTGGGGGGCCGACACAGGAAGTCCCCCCGGCATCCGCATCCTGTCCCCCGCCCCTGCTGCCTGCCGCGCCCCCTCGCCCCGGTCCCCGCCACTACCACCGTGGCCGCTGCCTTCGCCTTCGCCACGGTCGCCGCCGCTCTAGCCCGCGCCGCCAGCTCTGTGAGCTTAACCCTTGCCGGCCCAGTCACTCACCAGGGCCCCCCGGGGAGGTGTGGGTGGGTGGGGATGGGGACAGGATGCTTGGCCCTGCTTGCGTCCCGGAGCTCGCCGGTGCTGGGCGTGCAGCGCACGCTGCTGCAACGCATCGCCCAGTGCGGTGCGCGTGTCCGTGCGCCACGGTTGGTGACTGTCACTGAAGCTGCATGAATGGAAGAGGAAAGGGGTTCCTAGCCGACACCCCCAATGTCCTCTGAAGCGTTGGCGTGGCTTCAGGGCACCCCTCCCCGGACAGGGGTACAAATTTGGTCTAATTAGCACTTAATTAACCAGTTAGTGGGGAAGACCCCTCCTATTCCAGCAGGTCCAGAAATGCCAACCCGGCCCACACCTGGAACCTTGAGTTGGTTAGGATAGACAGGTGGCAACTGTGCCAGCTCCAGAAGGGCCATCTTCGGGAGCTGGGGGACCGGGCCTTGTCTCTTTGGGTTCTTCTCCCTCCAGTAGCCCCAGGCCCTCCCTCCTCCATCTTCCGTCCTTCTCCAGGCTCTTCATCCAGCGTTCTGAGCCAAGGCTTCCCCAGGGGCTTCTCCCTGATTGCTAGTTACCTTAACTAGTTGTTTCCTGCCTGGGGGTGGGAATGGGGTGGGGAGTATTTCCTCCCCCAGGAGGTTTGAGCTAACCATCTGCATATCCCTTCCCCCAGTTTTTTTATAAATTTTTATTGATATTTATTGAGCTCTACATTTTTCTCTGCCCCCCCCAACCCTCTCCCAAGGTCCCCATGATCCCAATTTACTCAGGAGATCTTGTCTTTTTATACTTTCTACTTCCCATGTAGATTAGATCTGTGTAAGTCTCTCTTAGCGTCTGCATTGTTGTCTAAGTTCTCTGGGATTATGGTTTGTAGGCTGGTTTTCTTTGCTTTATGTTTAAAAACCACCTATGAGTGAGTACATGTGATAATTGTCTTTCTGTGTCTGGGTTACCTCACTCAAAATAATATTTTCTAGCTCCATCCATTTTCCTGCAAAATTCAAGCTGTCATTTTTTTCTGCTGTGTAGTACTCCATTGTGTAAATGTACCACATTTTCCTTATCCATTCTTTGGTCGAGGGGCATTTAGGTTGTTTCCAGGTTCTGGCTATGACAAACAAAGCTGCTATGAACATAGTTGAGCACATGTCCTTGTGGCACAATTGAGCAGTCTTTGGATATATACCCAAAAGTGGTATTATTGGGTCTTTTTTTTGAGGTTCATAGTTTATTGTACAAATTGAGTATCACATGATGAGTTGACATCAGCTTCTTCAGGCATGGAACTTAACAGATGAGGTCAGACATTGAAAGACCCAGTTATGATGCTTTCACAACTGGAGTTTTTTTAGACCTTAACTTGAAGTATAGGACCAACAAAGCAATGCCTCCATATGTGGCCAGAACACAATTCATTCTACCTGTGAGAGTATAAGAGTTGAAATATTTTTTAATACCAGTGAACTGGAACTGGGCATCACTTTCAGGACCAGCCATGACTTCAATCTTCGCCCAAATCACAAATTTCGCAGCTGATGTCCTTCAACAAACCCAGCCACCAGCACGGCCCGACCCTTATTGGGTCTTGAGGAAGGTTGTTTCCTAATTTTCTGAGAAATCGCCAACTAACATCCAAAAGGGTTGTACCAGCTTGCATTCCCACCAGCAATGCAGAAGTGTTCCCTTTTCCCCACAACCTCTCCAGCAGAAGTTGTCACCAGTGTTTTTGATCTTGGCCATTCTTACAGGTGTAAGATGGAATCTCAGAATTGTTTTGATTTGCATTTCTCTGATGAGTAAGGATGTTGAGCATTTCCTTAAGTGTCTTTCAGCCATTTTAGATTCCTCTGTTGAGAGTTCTCTGTTTGGGTCTGTACTCCATTTTTTTTTATTGGATTATGTGATCTTTTGGTGTCCAATTTCTTGAGTTCTTTGCATATTTTGGAGATCAGGCCTCTGTCTGGTGTGAAGTCAGTGAAGATCTTTTTCCATTCTGTAGGCTGTCGTTTTGTCTTATTGACCATGTCCTTTGCTCTACAGAAGCTTTTCAGTTTCAAGAGGTCCATTTATTAATTGTTTCTCTCAGTGTTTGTGCTGTTGGGGTTATATTTAGGAAGTGGTTCCCTGAGACAATGTGTTCAAGTGTACTTCCCACTTTCTCTTCTATAAGGTTCAGTGTGGCTGGCTTTATGTTGAGGTCTTTGATCCATTTGAACTTGAGTTTTGGGCATGATGATAGATATGGGTCTATTTTCATTTTTCTACATGTTGATATTCAGTTATGCCAGCTCCACTTGTTAAATATGCTTTCTTTTTTTTCCATTTGATATTTTTTGCTTCTTTATCAAAGATCAGGTTTTCAAAGATATGTGGATTGATATCCAGGTCTTCTATTCAGTTCCATTGTTCCTCCTGTCTGTTCTTATGCCAATACCAGGCTGTTTTCAGTACCGTAGCTCTGTGGTAGAGTTTAAAGTCAGGGATTGTGATGCCTCCAGAAGTTCTTTTATTGTACAGGATTGTTTTGGCTATCCTGGGTTTTTTGCTTTTCCAAATGAAGTTGAGTGCCGTTCTTTTGAGGTCTTTGAAGAATTTTGCTGGGATTTTGATGGGTATTGCGTTGAATCTGTAGATTGTTTTGAGTAAGATTGCCATTTTTACTATGTTAATTCTGCCTACCCAAGAGCATGGGAGATCTTTCCACTTTCTGGTGACTTCTTCAATTTCTTTCTTCAAAGATTTAAAGTTCTTGTCATACAAGTATTCCACTTGTTTGGTTAGAGTTATTCAAGATATTTTATGCTATTTCTTGCTGTTGTGAAGGGTTTTGATTCTCTGATTTTTTTCCCCAACCCTTTTATCATCTTTGTACAGGAGGGCTACTGATTTTTTTTGAGTTAATCTTGGATCCTGCTACATTGCTGAAACTCTTTGAGTTGTAGAAGTTCCTTGGTAGAATTTTTGGGATCACTTACGTAAACTATCATATTATCAGAAAACAGTGAGAGTTTGACTTCTCCTTTTCCAATTTGTATCCCCTTGATCTCCCTTTGGTGTCTTATTGCTCTAGCTAGGACCTCAAGAATTATATTGAATAGATATGGAGAGAGTGGACAACCTTGTCTTGCTCCTGATTTCAGTGGAATTGCTGCCCTCTCCCAGTTTTAATGCAGGCCACAGGCTTCTTCCATCTGGAAAATTCACATAAGAAGCATTGCCCAAGTTCTCTTGAGAAGAGGCTGGGGATGTGGCTCAGTTAGCAGAGTGCTTGCCCTGGCGCTCACAAAGCCTTGGGTTTCACCTCCAGTAGTGCCTAAAACCCACATGGTTGTACATGCCTGTCATTCCAGAACTCAGTAGGAAGATCAGGAGTCCTAGGTTATCCTTGGCTACTGGGCACATCTGAGGCCAGCCTGGACTACATGCGACACAGTATAGAAGAAGAAGGAAAAAAGAAAACAAAAAACAAAATCACCAACGGCTGAAAAACTCAAAGGTCTGGCAAACCAGAGCTGCCAATGAGGCGAAGTGTAGATGTCCCTGGAGGGGTACAAGAACCCTCTGTGTGCCCACAGCCCCGCTCGTCTTCCTGTCTCCCTGCTTACATACAGTCTCGAATTCTCACTGTTACTGTTCTGGCAGGCTTTCCTGCAGCCAGGCTTGAAAGGCCTGACTCTGGAGGCTTGATTTGCAGACCAACAGCCCCCCTTCAGGGGTAAGGGTGCAGGAGGCCACAGCAGATGCACTGAGCCATGGGTGCAACAGTAAGGACCCAGACTTGGAAAGCAGGAAAATTTGGCATCATAAGGACCTCTGGTAGTTAGGTAACTTGAGGCACCATAGAGCCTTCCAGCGGTGAAAGTAGAGACAGGCTGCCAGGAAGCATCTAAGGACAACTGAGCAGACAGTGGACATACGGGTAAAGAATGGGCATGCCTTCTTCCACTGCCCTAACTGGAAGGGAGCCTCTTCCAGAGACCTCAGTCTCCAGTGTTTCTCTCCTCCCTGAATCGGTTGTGTGTGCGCACGCGTTATGTATGTGTGCGTGTGTGTGCATGTGTGTGTGTCATCCACATGCTCATTTAAAGAGGCCAGAGGAAGATGTTGGGTGCTCTCCGTTTATCACACTCCAGCTTATTCCCTTGAGACAGGGTATCTCACCGAACCTGGAGCAAGGCCAGCAGCCAGCCAGGACCAGCATTCTCTTATCTCTGCCCCAGTCCAACCCTAGGGTTACAGGCACATGAGTATCCATGGCTGGTTTTTTACATGGGTGCTAAAGATTCGAACTCAGGTCCTCATGCTTGCCCCACAAACTCTCTCACCCACTGAGCTATCTCCTAGTGCCCTGTCCCCGGATTTTTTACTTCTCCCTCTCCTCACTGCTGGATTCTTTCCAGAAGCGTTTGCACATCCACGGGACCAGGCAGTTCCCACTGCTCCCTCATCTGCCCATCCCTCCTTCCCTTCTCCCACCTGGCATGAGCCCTGTCACTTCCCTAGACAACTCTCCCTCTCATGGGACCAGCTACCTCCACTGTTGGAGAGTCACCCAGGAAGGGAGCATCAGTGAGGAACTGATTAGATCAGGTCACCCTGTGGACACATCTGTGAGGGATTTTTCTGGGTTGTGATGGAAAGCCCCATCCTGTATGTGGGCAGCTCCACAAAAAGGAAACTCCATAATGCCTATAAAACTGTTTAGAAAAAATTTATTTTGAACACATGAAAGGAAAATTTAGAGATATCCCCCAAATAAAACACAGAAGATCCTTTCCAAGGTGATGGGGAATCCCAACAGGTGTCCCTGAGCAGTGCCCAGTGCTGCGTACAAGCATGGGTCTCTCCCTCCGCACTCTGAGCTCACGGAGCTGCGGAAACCGTGCGCTGGTGGCAGAGACACGGCACATTCCTGAGGCAGGGCAAATGGACCCGAGGGGCGGCTTACCCGCCAGTGTTCCCTGGTGGCAAGCTGAGTGTGCACGAGTGCCACCGTCACTCGAGACTGGCATATTTAACACCCGCAGCGCTCTCTGCGGAGGGCTGAGTGCACTCCCTTTCATCTATCCAATCTGGATATTTAACATGACCAGGCAGGAGGCACCCGGGCACCAGCAACTTGGGACATCAGTACCAAGATGGTTCTACCAGCTGGAGAGACCACCTGCTGCCTCCCAAGGGTTCTTGTCCCTGGGGCCAGCATCCCTCTCTCCGAAGGCGGAATTCCTTGGCCCAGGTGCAAGGCACACAGCCGCTTGGCGGCTCAGAAGGGCCAGCCTAGCGGATGGGCCTGAATGGAAATGTCATGCCTGAGATGAAGGTGTGCCCTGGGTGTGTAGGCAGGGCTGGGTGGGCAGCTGGGTGGGCTGGCACAGCGCCATAGGCGAGCGGGGGTGTGTGGATGTGCGGGTAGAACCCAGGGGGAAGAGCGGTGTGCGGCGACTGTTGCACTGGGCCCGAGATCACCAGCTGGAGCAGGCTGCAAACACAAGGAAAGAGATTAGGTCCAAGGCCCCAAGCCCAGTGTTACCATCTGGGCATCAAGCTTGTTCTCCCAGTAATACAAGCCTGATAGCACTCCAGAAGCTGTCTGTCCCTCACACATCTCATGCGTCAGGGGCTCCTGCAGCTGAACTTGGGGCACAGAAGACTGAGAAGGGGAAGGAAGTGGAGGGGTGAGCAAGATCTAGGCCAAGACTGAGAGAGAAGGACCCGTGGGGATAAAGCTAGAACCCCACCAAAGATGGGTGGAGGCGCTCTACACAGAACCATGGGCTATGGGACAGCCATACCCCTCAGCCCTCAGAACTTGAGGTTCATGGAAGTAGTCTCTGGGCTGGCTAGTTTTATGTCAAGTTAGAGTTATCAGAAAGGAGGGAGCCTCAGTTGAGGAAATGCCTCCGTAATATCCGGCTGTCCGTTGTAGGTGGTGTCAGCCTTAGGCTTTCTATAAGGAAGCAGGCTGAACAAGCCACGAGGAGCAAGCCACCCCATCATGCCCTCTGCAGCAGCGCCTGCCTCCAGGTTCCTGTCCTGACTCCCTTCACTGATGAACAGTGATGTGGACGTGTAAGCCCAATAAGCCTGTCCTCCCCAAGTTGCTTGGCCACGGTGTTTCATTATAGCAATGGTCACCCTAGCTCAGACAGCTTCCATGCCAGCCTGGGCCAATGCCCATTCACGGTGCTATCTGAGGGCAGCAACACAGCCACCAGGAAAATATGAATTCAGGTTGAGTCTTGACTGAACTCCATATATAAGCCCCAGAGAGTGGCTTTTCTTTTTTTCTTTTTTTTAATGTAAGGTATTACTTTTACTAACTAAGTAATACTTATTTTTGTACACTGTTGTTCAGCTTGTCTAAAGGCAGCAGGGCTCCTCCCACTCTCTATGTTAGTTAGCCTTGACTCAGTTCCAGGAAATCGGGAAGTTTTCCTCTTATTCCCCAGACTATACTACAAATGGATTTCAGAGCACAAAAGTAAAATGAAGTACATATAATAGAACAGTTCTAAGTATTGACAAGTTTTCTTTGGAATTAGGTACATTTTGGCTTCTTCTCAACACTCTGTACTCAGATCCACAGCCCTGGAAGAGCTGAGTGGAGGTGAAAGACACATTCATGTAACAGCAAAGTTACCGCGGCCAGCTCAAACAGGAGCACGAAGGCGACAATCGTCAGAACTGACGCAGTCTCAGTACTGGACTGTGGGCACTGCTGAGATCCAGAGTCCGATGCGTCTCAGCCCCTGGTACTGTGATACCAAGGCCCCTCCAGGACCCTGAGGTCTACTGTGAACCTTTCCAGTACCTTCTTCCTTCCCTTTCTCCATCTTCCACCTTGAGTTCAGGGCTGGTCTGAGACCCTGGCTCCTTTCCAGCCATCAGCATGATCAGAACCTCCCTGCTTTAAAGCTCAGCACATCCATCCAGCTTGAACTCAGCTTGTCAAGCAGCCCGGGCTCTCCACACTGAGGACGCAGGCACCTCCAGCCTCCAGCTTAAGTCTCTGCTCACTCCTGTCCAGAGTCACTGAACCTCAGCCTGGCCATGTGCCCAGCCTTCCAAGTGATCCTCTCACCCCTTCAGCCCCTAATTCCGCCATGCTGCACCTCCCTATGTGCTGTCTATATGACACGGCTTTATGTGTGACAGCCTGCCCCCTAAAGGAGAGGTAGGACTGTCACAGACCCTCCTGTAGACCCAGAGCCCACAGGAGCCCTCGGCCAGTACTGTGGGCGTGAGGACTGCTGGCACAGCTAAAGGGCCAAAGCTCCTCTAAGGCCTTTTCAAAAAACAAGAAACAACCACACAGATTTATTTTTATTTTCCGTGTATGGATGTTTAGCCTGTGTGTATGTCTGTGTACCACATGTACGCAGTACCCACAGAGGCCAGAAGAGGGCATTAGGTCTCCTGGAACTGGAGTTACCGCCCTCTAAGCCTTCATTTACATCACAGTATCTTTTTGTTTGTTTGTTTGTTTTTCGAGACAGGGTTTCTCAGTGGTTTTGGAGCCTGTCCTGGAACTAGCTCTTGTAGACCAGGCTGGTCTCGAACCACAGTATCTTTTTGTTGCGGTAACTCTGGGCAGCCAGGCAGCGGTGGCGTGGGCCCTTAATCCTTTAATCCGAACAGGCTAACCTCAGAATTCAAGGGCAGCCTAGTCTACAGGGTGAATTCCAAAACAGGTAGAGTTATGCATAGAAATCCTGTCTCAAACAAAACAAAACAACCCCCTCCCCCCCAAAAAAAAACCTCTGGATGAGAAGCTCAATAAAAACATTTAAAAGCCAGGTAAATTCAAGGACAGTCAGGGCTCCACGGCCAGACCCTGTCTCAAGCAAGCAAGCAAACAAACCAAAAAAAAAAAAAAAAAAAACGTATTAAGCCCAGAGAGCACTACAGAGGCCAAACTGGCAAACCCTTCTAGAGACTTAGCATTTCCAGAAGTTTCCGGTCTGGTTGGAAAGTCAACACAAACCAAGACATCAGAACTCATAGTAACACAAGTGAAACTCAATTGTCGTGGAGCCAGATTGTTCCCTATGATGACTGCGACTATGGAGGGACCCACGAGACAGAGGAGAGATTTTCACAGTTTCACCTTTACCACCCTAGAGGGAACTGAAATTCAGAGGCACATACAGAGACTGCCCAAATGCCACCATAAATCTCTCAGAAGCCACCAGCACACCTAGTTCTGGGCCCTGTCCCTCGCAAACAGATGTAACTTGGGGTCCCCCGAGAGTGACAGCATGCAACCCGCAGTACATACTAATTCTGGCCTCCTATCTAAGGACAGTCACAGAAGTGAACCGCCGGGTTCTGACAGGGACACTGGGACTGAGCCCTGCTCTAACAGAAAATTACCATCTAGCGGCTCTGAGGGACACTGGGAGGACGCTGCCATCTCCCAAACTCCAGCAAGAGGGCCACTGAGCCTGCTTTTCCCTATAGAAAGCTCATCAGTGGGAACTCTGCCCCTCTGCAGCCCAGCTCCGCCCCCTGCCGCCAGGCTTCCCCAGGAAAGCAGCTCTGTCCTCCTTTACCTTCCAGCATCCCCACCCTGCCCCAGCAGTGCCAACCCACTTAGAGACTAGGATACCTACTTGTTATGGGGTAGCCGGGAGCACAAGGTTCTCAGGTCATCTGAAAACAAGGAGACATGAGGTTAGATCCGGGGAGACTGAGTGCTGAGGTTCTTAACAAGAATACTGGACAGACAGCAGCAGGGACTGTTGTGGCAAGTTTTCAGGCTCCTTAAAAGCTGGGCTCTCCTGTATGGTAGTTTTCAATTCAAAAACAAACCCCAAGGGGCTGGAGAGATGGCTAAGTGGTTAAGAGCACTGACTGCTCTTCTAGAGGACCTAGGATCGATTCCCAGCATCTAGGTGGCAGCTCACAACTGTCTGTAATTCCCAGATCTGACACCTAACACAGATATGCATGCAGGCAAAGTAACAACATACATTAAAACATAAAACAAAACATAAAACACAAATGGAAGGAACCACTTAGGAAGGGGTAGCCCTGAGGACAATCTGTTGAGTTGCAGGGAGAGAGTCAGAAGTCAGGGCTCTCACCGGTTATCAAATACCGAGGGTAAGTGGGGGGGAACTCATCACTGGCAACCCTCAGCTGAGGACACAAGCAACAGTCCATCAGACAGCAAACAGCAACAGGGCTGGCGCCACAGCTCAGTGGCAGGGTGCTCACTTAGCACACAGGAGGCCCTAGCTCAGACTCTAGAACTGCCCGCCCTCCCACCGAATGAGGGAACCAGACAGGGAACACATCCAGGCATGGTGGCTCACTCCCATAATCCTAGCACTCAAGGGCAGAGGCAGAAAAACTGCCATGAGTTTCTGGCTAGCCGGGGCTACAAAGCAAGCTTTCTCCCCCACCCCCGGCTCTCCTTCACGCACAGACCCCAAAAACTTAGTCCCCCAGGGAAAAGTTCTGTATACTCTAGTGGCCCTGTGCCAAAAGAGTCAGGCAGTATCTAAATGTCCTACAGAGAACGCATTAGCACCCCAATGCAGGGGACTCTGGGGGTATTCCAGGACTTTCCACCAACCTCCCTTGTGGTCACCAGGATAGGGGGAGCAAGTCCTAAAAGCAGCAAAGGAGGTGCCTGTCTAGGACCTCCTGTCCTTTCTGCCTACACCAGGGGGCCGTGGGGTCAGCAATTACCTCTAGTGCAGAGCAAGGCCCCCGATGCCATGGCCACCTGCAATGCCTGGGCCAAGCGGTCCAGTGCAAGCTCGATCTCCTGGGAGGCATTGAGGGGGTTCAGTTCATCTGCCAGTCTGTTGATCTCCTCCACAAGCGGGACCATGTGGTCAAACAGGATGAGTCCCAGGCGCCCGTACAGGTTCTTCTCGGTCAGGTGCAGCTGGAGCGTCATCAGGACCTGCAGCACACTTAGATGGAGCTTTGAGTACAGCAGGTGTGAGTCTCTGTCCGTGCCCGTGCCCGAGTCCTTGGCGACCTTGTGACCCAAGTGGCCATTGGAGAGGCGAGGCTTCTTCCTCTTGTAAGCCAGAGGGGCCTTCACGCACCAGCGGATCAGTCCGATGAGGGGTGTGAGCTCTAAGAACCCTACGGGCAGGTTGGTGGCAATGGGAGTATTTAAAAACGTGATGAGAATCAGCCTCGGGTCCTCGAAGATCCAGCTGACAATCATTTCAAGCAAGTCTAAAGGTGGGATGAGGTCATCTGCAAAGAGACATTCAGTTGGGAGAGGCCTTAGAGGCAGGAGTGGAGTGGACGGTCTTCCCGTCTGGTGTTCAAGTTCACCCATCTCCCATCTCCTTTCCTATACCTGCTCCATGGCTTAATGTCCTGTCCCCAGTGTCCAGGACCTATGTACGGCCAAGGTCAAGGCCCCTCGCAAAAGAAAACAAAACAAAAAACAAACCCCAAAACACCCCAGTAAGTTAATTCCCTTGAGCCACATCACTCACCCCGACTTGTATTTATTATTTATTTGTTTGTTTATGGGGGGTGCCATGGGGCATATGTGGAGGTCAAAGGACAACCTGCATGAGTTCCTTCTCTTTGGTACTGTATGTGGGTCCCAGGGACTGAACTCAAGTTGTCAGCTGGGTGGCACATGCTTCTATGCACTGAGTCACGCGACCCACCAGTTCCCAGCTCAGAACTACCAGCATACTTCACCTGTCTCTGGGTGCAGGTTTCTACCCTATATCCAGTGTCTCCCCCATAGCACAGTGACAGTTGCAGTGGCCTTCAGAGAGTTGCTTAGAGTCTCACCAGTCAACTGTCAGCCACCAATAGCCATCTCAGCCCCAACCAGCCTGACTCCTGAACAGCACTAAGGACAACGGAAGTTGGCACTGACTGTCAGGTCTGGTCCTGATCCTTTAGACAGACAGACCCACTTAATCCACACAGCACCCCACATGTTCACCAGAAACAGAGGCAAGATGCTGTTGAGTCCTTTCTTGGGATTCATTGTCAGCACACGGTGGGCCTGTATCTGACCCTGGCAGCCTGGCTTTTACACCACCATGCTACACTGCTCAATTCGCATTCAGCTCCGGGATGAAGTAGTCTCAGCTCTGGGGAAGCAAAGCACAACTAAGTCCCTTCCTGCGCTAGGCTCAAGCATATCAGAGAAGAACTTGGAAAGCAAGGCACGTGCTCCCTCTGTTGCAATAAGGTTTCCAGCCTCTCTTCCTCTGGAAGACAGTCCTTTCTGAGACTGACCCACTCTGTGTCAAATGTGTCCCTCCAGCAGTAGGCAGCAGCTCTGGTCTACAGCCTTCTATGGCAATCCTGCTCCTGTCCCTCCATTTCCCAAGGACAATGTGAGTAATGCCATCTCCATTTCCAGCGTATGCCCAGGCGAGGTGGCCTGATGGCAGCATGTGCACAGGTAAAGGGGGAACCTGTGCCCCACCTGTGTGCACGTGCCATGTGTGCTTAGTGACTGAATTCTCCATCCCCACAAAGGAGGCCCAGGCTCTTAACTCTGCCCAGCAAGAAGTGGAACTGTGTGGTGGGGGATTTTCTCCTTTTGCTGGCGTGGAGGTACCGACTCCCCCAAAGGCAGCACTGCACACCATTTTGACAGCTGTCTTCATGGCCAGGGCTGGTCACTGCGGCTTATGTGAAAACATCCTGTCTGGGACACACAGCACAACAGCGGCTCCCCAGGCCTGACTTTCCAGTCCACATGCGATCACCCACTCTCAACGTCAAGGCCCACGTCCATCCTGTTGGTCTAAGGTGACGGATGGACTGCAAGGAACTGCAATGAGGTGACTAGGTCTGGTGACAGCTCTCCCACTGGAAAGTCAAAGGCCCAAGTGCAAGTGCTGGCTAGTGACTGCTCTTAGGAACTTTGACAAGAGTGACCAAGGAAGCTCTACCAGGGCTCTGCTTCAACCTCAGAGGCAGACCGCTTGAGGAAAGAGCATGGGGCTACAAGGGAATGCATCTGCATTCTATTTCCAAGTGAATGTTCTAGAGAGTAACAAAGGCTAGGTTTACCTATTTTATCTTATGCACATCAGTGTTTTGCTTGCATGTGTGTATGTGCACTACATGCATGCAACTCAACCGGGGTTCTCTGTAAAAGCAACAAGTGCAGCCGGGTGGTGGTGGCACACACCTTTAATCCCAGCACTCGTGAGGCAGAGACAGGAGGATCTCTGTGAATTTGAGGCCAGCCTGGTCTACAGAGCGAATGTCGGGACAGGCCCCAAAGCTACAGAGAAACCCTGTCTAGAAAAAACAAACCCCCTTCCCCCAGAAAGCAACAATGGGTAAGAAGTAAATGGAGACACACATATAATAAAGGCAGCTGACGAACAGGAAGTAGGTAATATTCCCGAAGGCTCTCAAACTGCTGGTTTAGCTATCAGATCTGGACAAGACACCACTGTCAACCCCCAGGGCAGAAGGCAGGAGGCAGGAGGAGGAACTGAACCCTGAGCACAAAAGCAGGCCCAGAGCTTCACTCTACACAGAAAGCCACACATACCTTTGCATCATGGGAAAACAATGAGCCCGAGCCACACAGGACTGCGGGGCCACGAAAGACACAGGTGAGGAAGGACTTAAGCAGGATAGCCTGCCTGTCCTGTCGACCCTGTTCCTGGAAATCTGTCCATGTCAGAGGACATAGGCAGCAAAGCCTGGCTGGGGAAGCCTGAGCCCTCTGCCCTCATTTAACCAGTCAGTCGACTGCTACCTGACAGGGACAAGTGACACTGGGCTTTTCCTGGTTAAGCCAAACGCTCTCCTGGCTAGCATGGGAATCTACTGAGAGCCACTGAGGAAGTCTTAGAACTTAACTGTAAACCTGGGACTGAGGGGGCGGCACTGCTGAGGAAGAACTGCAGCTAAAAAGGTTTACCTACTGGGGTAACGGCTCCGTGGGCAAAGGTGCTCGGTGCCAGTTCTGACAACCTGAGTTCCACACACAGGACCCAAATGGGGAAAGGAGTTGCCCTCTGACCTCCACACACACACACAGTGGTATGTAAATGCCCACACATAAACACGCAAAATAAATAAATGTAATATTAAAAAATCCTAAAGGTTTAATCCCAAGGTTAGAGAAATGGCTCAACAGTTAAGAGTACTGGCTGCCCTTCCAGGAGACCTGGGCTGTTCACTACCGTCTGCAACTATAGTCCTGGGCATCCAGCACCCTCTTCTGGCCTCCACAGGCACCAGGCAAGCATGTGATGCAGACACACATGCAGGCAAAACATCCACACACAGAAGAAAAAGAGGAAGAGAGGAGGAAGATGGGGAGGAAGAGAAGGAGGACAATCTTTAAAAAGTAATAAAATAAGGCCAGGCGGTGGTGGTACACGCCTTTAGTCACAGAACTCAGTCAGAACTCAGAGGCAGATGGATCTCTGAGTTCTAGGCCAGACTGGGTTCCAGGACAGCCAGGGATACACAGAGAAACCTTTGGTCTTGAAAAATAAAAATAAATATGTAAATAATACAATAAAAAGAGCACTTGCTGTTCTCCTAGAGGACATGAGTTTGGCTCCCAGTTCCTACACAGAGCAGCACACGCTACCTGTGACTTCAGCTTTAAGGAACCTGACCCCTCTTCTGGCCCTCTTGGGTACCCACTCTTACCTGCACCTATTCACACACACACACACACACGCAAATAGTCAAGAATGAATCTTGGGGGAGGCAGGTCATGTCTATGGAAAAGGAGCTATCTCAGCCCCCGGCTTGGGCTTTTTATGCTCATTCCCACCACTCAGACCCAAGCAACTGGGAAGAACTAAACCAAGGAAAAGGTCTGGATGCCAATCTTCAGGCTTAAGCCCACAGTCAGGATGTACACTTCACAGTTAAAAGTCAGGGCAAGGGGCTGATGAGTGGTTAAGGGCACTCACCGCTCTCTCAGGGCCTGAGTTCAGTTCCCCATGCAGGGAAGATCTGTAACCCAGCTCCAAGAGACCTGACATCCTCTGCTGGTCTCTGTGGACACTACACACATGCAGCAAACACATGCATTGTACACGCGCGCGCGCACACACACACACACATACACACAATAATAACAAAACCAAAACAAAAGCTAATGTAGTCGCTGGCACATGGGATGTAGTTTCATGGCAGAATGCTTGCCTAGCACGCACAGAACCTTGGGCGCCACCCCGATGCAGCTCAAAGATAAATGCACAAAGCTGGCGTTCCCTAGGAGGTGCTTTGACAGGAACAACTTGACACTTACCTGACGACAGGTCGTAGAGTGCAGTCACGGACGTTATGAACTGGCAGCAGAAACGGGGACTGGCGCTGAAGATCTGCTTCAGAGTCTGAACCGAGCCTGGCACCAAACAGCAGTAGTCATCCACGAGGGCCCTGGCAAGTCTCACACAGTAGACCACTGGCGTTCGCTGGAAAGAAGCCGACAGCACACATCACTAAGGAATCTGAGCTAGTAGGCAACAGCTGTATATAAAAAGTAAACCTGCCCGAGTGGATAGAGGGCACTGGGGGCCGGCAGGGGGGATCTGTGGAACCAGCCCACCTCTCACCCACTGACTTTGGTAAGATGGCTGCTGAGGCCAGACACCACAAATCAAAGCTAGCCATTATTACCACTTTGAGGTTGGGAAGTCTGTGAACTGTCAGGTGATGAAATGTCCTAGCTGGGCACGGTAATCCATGCCGTAAGATCAGTGCTAGGAAGCCTAAGGCAAAAGGATCCGGAGTTTTGACTAGCCTCGTCTTTTAAGATTTCTTTTTTGATTGTTTTTTCAAGACAGGATTTCTCTGTGTAGTGTTGGCTATCCTGGAACTAGCTTTGTATACCAGGCTGGCCTCAAACTCACAGATATCTGCCTGCCTCTGCCTCCAAAGTGTAAGATTTTTTTTTTTTTTTTTTGATTTTCGAGACAGGGTTTCTCCATAGCTTTTTTTTAGTTCCTGTCCTGGAACTAGCTCTTGTAGACCAGGCTGGCCTCAAACTCACAGAGATCCGCCTGCCTCTGCCTCCCAAGTGCTGGGATTAAAGGCATGTGCCATCATAGCCCAGCTCAAGTGCAAGATTTTATTTTTAGCGGTGTGTATAGCGGTTTCTGTTAGTGTGCGCACGTGAGTACAGGCACTGAGGGAGGCCAGAGGAGAGGGGCTGCTATCCTGAGCTGGAGGGCTAGGCAGTTGCAAGCTGCCTGGCTTGGGTGCTAGGAACTAAATGTGGGTCCTCAGTAAGAAGAGACTGTGTTCCTAACCACTAAGCCATTCCACTATCCCTTTGTACACTGTTTTTAAGATCTAATCATTTTGCCTAGGAAACAGATTTTTCA
Source organism: Alexandromys fortis (assembly GCF_014885135.2). NCBI lineage: Eukaryota > Metazoa > Chordata > Mammalia > Rodentia > Cricetidae > Alexandromys > Alexandromys fortis. Next base: position 384,160 of record NW_026068109.1, read on the forward strand.
TTTATTCTGAAGATGAGGCCATTTTTCCTAATAAAAAAACTAATTTGGGCTGGGTGGTAGTAGCGAATGCCTTTAATCTCAGCACCTCGGCACTCTGTGAGTTCAAGGTCAACCTGGGCTGGAACCCAAATAAAGGTAAAGGGAGTGGGGCTGAAGAGACAGCTCAGTGGTTATAAGAGCATTGGCTGCTCTCCCTGAGAACCCAGTTTTGATTCCCAGCACCCACATGGTGGCTCACAAACATCTGTAATTCTAGTTCCTGGGATCTGAAGTAACTCTTCCTGCTTCCCTGGTTTGAGCACCAAGCACACAGGTAGTGCACAGACATATATACAAGCAAAACACCTACATACAACAATTATTTTTAAATTAATAAATAATAATTTTAAGAAATTTAAAGGTGAAAGGAAGCCAGGTGCGGTGGCACACGCCTTTAATCCTGGCACTGGGGAGGCAGAGTTCCCGGCCAGCCTGGTCTACAGAAGGAGTTCTGGGATAGCCAGGATTACACAAAGAAACCCAGTCTTCAACAACACAAACTAGAAAAGGTGAAAGGTGTGAGCTGACCCTCACAGAACCACACGCATCTCACACACGCATAATAAGGATAAAAACTTTCAATAAGCTGGGTGATGGTGGCGCACCCCTTTAATCTCCAGCACTCGGAAGATAGAGGCAGGGACAGGTGGGTCTCTGTGTTTGAGGCCAGCTGGTCTACATTTCAAATCAGACCCTGTTTCAAAAACAAAACAAATCATAACCACTTACTACTGTATGCATAAGAAGGCTACAATTCCAGAGCCAGGCACAGGACTCCATACTGAGTCCTTGTCTCAAACTAACTAACTAACTAACTAACTAACTAACTAACTAACTAACCTTATGCTCTATAAAACGGGACTGGGTATAGCACACAGGCAGCAATGATTGTGTAAAAGAACTCTACAGTTTATGGAGACTCCGAGAAGCAAGAACACTTGGAGAACAGTACCTGGAGCCAGGAGGCCGCACATTCCAACACGGGGATCCTACACACAGCCACGGCCATGGAGACCAGCTTTCCCAACAAGCTCATTCGGCTGTCGTCGGCTTTGTTCCCTTGGGGGCTAAAAAGGGAGGAGAAAATGATCTGCCGCACAGAGTCCTTGCTTTGCTCCTGGAAATAACTGCACATGATTTCAAGAAGCTGGAGCTCCTGGAGCGAATTCAGTCTCTGTATAAAAAAAAAAAAAAAAAAATCCGGGAGAGAAAGCTGTGAGAGACGGGGCCTGCGCCCGCCCCTTACCTCCCACAGTAAAGGATTGACGAGTGAATGCCTGAAATCCCAGCACTCAAGAGGCTGAGGCTAGAGGATCTTGAGTTGTAGGCTGGCCTGAGCTACACAGTACATAGAGAGGCAATGTCTCAAATAAAACAAAACCCAAAAAACCAAAACTGTACCCCCCCCACCCATCCCGAGTATATGTTTTCACCTTTCTGAACCCTAAGCCCTGGGGGCTTACTTAACCCCTTGCACAAGAAAAAGTCGTGCATCTAATTATGCAACATCCCAGAGGACCCAGGTTTGAGACTCCAGTGATGTTAAGTAGCCAACCCCCAAAGTCTCCTCCTGGATCATTCGTGGACAACTGTCACACGCCTGCAAAAAAGGCACGCGGCTGAGCCACGCCGCTGGACTGCAAGAACGGGGGACCGGAGGAGGCTGTGAGACCTCGGGGCGAGCGCTTGTCACCGAGCGAAGGCACGGACGGGACGGGCACCTTGGGCTGCGCGCCGCGCTCCTTGGGCACCTGGAACACGAACTCTTCCAGCAGCTCCACGGGGCCCTTGTCCACGATGGGCAGCGGCGCGCTCTGCAGCTGGCTGCTGAAGTAGATGTCCAGGTGGTACAGCACCTCCTTGGCAGCGCTCAGCGCATCGCGCCGCAGCAGCGAGTGGCGGATGTCGCTCATGGTGCGGCCGCCGCGTCCCCGCCGCGCGTCCCACTTCCGCCCGGAGACAAAGAGGCGCGATTAGCCTGGGCTCCGACGCGGGCCGGGCCGCGGCTCTCGCCCGCCCGCCGCTACCTAGCGCCGACCCGCTTAGGGGGCCATCGTCGTCGTCGCCGTCGCCGCGGGTCAGCGGGCGCCCTGAGTCTGACAGCAGCGCCCAGAGACGCGGGAGCCGACGCCGCTCGGCCGAACCGGCGGCGGAATGCCGGGGCGGCGACGGCGGCCCGCAGGGGCCAAGCTCAGGCCGCAGCCGCGCGCTCTCGAGGACGCCCCCTGGCGGTGAGGCCCGCACGGACTAGCACGAGGGCACGAGGCCCCGCCCCGCCCCGCCCCGCCGTCTTGGGAAACTGATCCTCCACCAAGCTTTCTGCGGCTTCCCACCACCCAAGGGCATATCCTTAACCCCGGGGGCTACCAGGCCCGAGGATGCTGGTAAGCACCCCTCCCTCCCAAACGCCCTGCTTCCACCTTCTGTTCCCAGAGCCGGTGTTTCCAAATTCTCTCCTGAGTCCTGGCCCCTCTGGACTGCTATGCTCTGGCCTAGCCCAAGAGGACTATGGGAATCTTAATACACCGTGCAGCCCACAGGCTTCCTGCTCCTAAAACTCCTCCCACCCTATAACACCTTCCCCCCCACACACACACACACACTCTCACCCCAGGATTTTTATACAATTTATGGGCAATCATTTACACTTCACGCTGAACTAGGTGGCGGTGAAGATTGGAAATTTTTGAACAGAGCAGAAACGTCTTGAATGTGGCCCACTCACAGAACAATGAATAAGAGCCCCATGGTTGCCGAAGGTAGGCCTCCTGGGGGAGAACACACTAGGGAAAGAGGGTAGCTGGGCACAGACCTGAGACGTGGAGCTGCCAAGACCCTGCTATGCATCAAGGAATAAGGTTGTATGGTTCTTGTTCATGTGAGAGGGACAACAGTCTCCTTGTCACCCACAGCCTTGGAGACGCCATCTCTTGACCCTCCTGACACTCGGCCCTCGGAAGCTATTGGTTCTAGCAGGAAATCAGCAGGCAGGGAGTCTGCAATGGAGCCGGGAAAGATTCGTGGAGCTCAGCAAGCCCTGCTTCCCTTCTTTGCCTCCCCAATAAAGGCCCATTCACACTCTCACAGCAGAAACCAACACAAACGAAACTTAGAAAATAGCCATCTGTACAGACAGATGTGCGCTGTATTCGAAAGACCACTTCCCAGGCTAGTTCTTCTTCTTCTCCTCATAACAGGGGATGGCAGGTAGAAAGATCTCGTGAAGATTGCTCCAGAACCCCTGGGAGTGCATGTTCTGGTAGATGTGAGTCTCGGCTGATGTGGACCTGGCCACCAGAGGGCAGTGCTGGCACCAGGCCCAGTCCCCTCTACACCACTCATTCGTGGTCTGGTTAGTGGCAGCCAGGTACAGAAGGAAGCACAGGTAGCCGGCCAGGAGCAAGCTCAGTACCATGACAAAGCCCAGCAGGAAGATGATCCGTGGTAAAGCCAGGAACAGATACTGGTGGTAGAAAGACACGCGTGTTAACAAACAGACTATGACACCGCGAGCACCAGCCATGACCCTATGCGATGGCGCAGAGCCACCGCCTCAGTTCAGCCCATGCATCAAATCTTACATACCAGGCGGTACATACAGCTCAGAGGTACAGCAATGCTCTAGCATTCGCGAGGCCCTGGGTTCAAAACCCTCTTTCTCTCCTCTCTATATCTCTGTGTCTGTCTCATGAGCATGCATATGCATGTGCGCGCGTGCACACACACACACACACACACATCTGAGTTCATATTTCTCTACCCACAGGTTAGTGCAGACCTCAGACCTCATTCTTTGCACAGTGGACAGTGGCTAGTGCAGACAGTGGTCAAAGTGCTAAGATTAAGTGTCTGGAGAGACTCAGCCATAAACAGGACAGAACATTTCTCTTTCTCTCCCTCTCCTCTCTTACACACACACACAAGGCCCAGGGACCATCACGGAATGGAGGTCACAAAGAGTGTAAGAGCCAGAGGGCAGGGAGGATCAGAGTCAAGTGTCTTCTGGACAAGATAGGATCATGATCTCATGGCAAGTGTCACTGTCTGCACAAAATCAAGCCAGGCAACATTCCAGTATGGCCCCCACCCCTAACTGAGCAGCCGGAGATGCTTTATGGATTCTGGGGGAGAGGCGGTCAGTTTCCTTTAAGAGTCTGGCTCCTAGGAGGTTGACTATGATCCAGTGAATGACCCCACCATTATGAGACCTCATGGGTTTAAGAAAAGAAAAAAAAGGACACAAAGTTGGGAGGGACAGAATACATATAGGAAATCCTCAAAGAATTAATAAAAATAATGTTATTTTTTAAAAAGAGTAGCTTTATGCCCCCCCCCCCGGGGACCCAATGCAGAATTACCTGAATAAGAAAGACTGTGTCTACAGACTGGACATGCCCAAGGTCATCAATATAAGTGTCCTGGTACAGATCCGACACTGCCACTAGTCGGACCAGAAAGGCAGCACTCAGAATGGCTATGGTGACAGCCGACGCCGTCAGTGTCAAGAGGTAGATGAGGAAGTACCTGGTGTTCCAGGCTCCGATGCAGTTGTTCACCCAGACGCAGTGATGATCAAAACGGTGCACACACCTGTCACACACCCCTACAAAGAAAGAAGGCAGCACAGCTCGCTGTGTCCTTGAGGAGACAGTAAGAGCAGGCACACTGACTGCACTTTACAGACTGACCACGGGCGGCCTGGGAGCACGGCGGCTGTTGTCACCAGGCTTTTAGGGCGGCAGCTTATGGTGCTGGGAGATGGCTCAGGTGTGAGTGCTTGCTAGGCATGCATGACACGGGTTCGGATCCCTATCACAGACAGATGCCAGGCAGGTTCGCGGCTTCCCAGGCAGAAGGTCACAGGATTCCCTGAGCTAGCTAGCTACCTAGACTGCTTGAACGAATCAGTGGGTGGATTCAAGTAAAAGACCAACCATCAATATATATGATGAAGAAGATCCCTGGCACCAACCTCTAGCCCCACACGCACAGGCCACACATCTGCCGCACATACTGGAACATGGGCATGTGAGCGCGAGCACACACATATTTAAGAAAGAACTGCAGTGTGCAGCTACTAGAGTCACTGAGCACCAAGTAGGGACAAGAAAAATCAGAAAAAGTTTCTTGACATTAACAAAGTTAGTGGGTTCTGACTTATGGCAGAAGAGTGAGTCTAGAACTTATTTGGACAGATGTGACTTTGGGGTGTGCATTCCACAACCTCCGCCCCATTCAGTCCACTGTTCCACCAATCGCCAGGTCAGTGTGGCTGTGTGAAGGAGCACACTTTAGTCCTGGGTTCGGCTGTTGGAAACTTGGGAGAATGCCCACACAGAGCTTGGTGTGTGCTTCCTCTGCAGCATTCCCTTGTGGGCTGGCGGGTGTGTGCTGGGGGGAGGGGGACAGAGCCCAAGAGCTACCCACACTTACTGCAGTGCTTGGACCGGGCTGGTTTCCGTAAGTCACAAGTGGAGCACCGTGAGTTCTCTGGAAACATCACGTCATCGAACTCATAGACTTGCAGAAGCAATGATTCGTTTGTTTTATTGATGGTGCCTGAGAAGGGAAGGGATGTCAGTTTTAAGCAATATAGTTGACCAAGCCTACAATACCCAAACCAGCACAATGCAGCTAAAACCACAATGCTTACTATTTTAAGAAATTCACTTTATATTCTGTGGTGTTCATGTATGCAGATGCACATGTGTGTGGAAGCTGGAGACCAACTTCCTGTGTTGCTTCCTACATATCAGTCAGCCAACTTTTTTTTGAGACAGATTCTCACTCACTCGGAGGCTGGCTGGCCACCGAGCTCCGGGGTTCCTTCTGCCTCTGCCTGCCAGCCCTGCAGTCCAGGTCAGAACCACTGCACCCAGAACTCGGGTCCTTATGCTTGGATAGCAAGCACCTTACCAACATAGCAACCGCCGGCCCCTAATTCAAGGTGAGTAACTGGCTTGTTGAGAATAACTCAGGAACCCAATTCACTTCTTTGTTTTATTTATGTAGTAGTATGTGTTTGAGTGACTAATGTGTGTGGAGGTGTAGGCGACAGTTCACATGAAGGCCAGAGAACAGTGGTATGGAGCCAGGTCTCCTCCCACAGGACGTAGGTCCTAGGGATCAAATTCATTGCCAGGCTTGTTCCACAAGTGCCTTTACCCCCTGAGCCATCTCGGTCCTTTATACGGCTTCTTGAGTCAGTTTGAACTTGACACAATCCTCCTGCTCCAGCCTCCCAAGTGCTCAGATTATAGATGAGAGCCAATTTAAGCGTACTCAGTTCCATGGTCAACAGGGCACCAGGGTCATGTGACCATCACCACAGTGTTGGAACACTAGCCTCATCCCTGGAAAGCACTTTTTAAATAGTCATTCCCAATTCTTCTCGAATGCACATATAGAAGTGGAACCCTGCCAGGCAGTGGTGGAGCACACCTTTAATCCGAGCACTCAGGAGGCAGAGGCAGGTGGGTCTCTGTGAGTTCAAAGCCAGACTGATTTACAAAGTGAGTTCCAGGACAGCCAGGGCTGTTACATAGAAAAACCCTGTCTTGAAAAACCAAATTAATTAATTTAAAAAATAAAATAAAAAAGGAAGCTGTATCATACTGACCAAGTAGACATATGCAATTAAATGAAAATTTTAAAAACTACAACGTGTAGTCATTTGGAAGAAGTAGAAGTTCAAGGTCAGTCTGGGACGCAGAGCAAATAAATCCCTGTCTCAGAATAAACAATGTATATTGGAAGACTGCACACTAGTTAAATAGCCCATGGGTCAAAGACCAAAAATAAAATAGAAAACACTCAAAACTAAAAGATGGTGCAAACATCAGAGGGGTCTTCTGCCATCTTCTAGGGACAGTGTCACCTGTGACACAGCAACACGAGGCCTGAGCTGTGACCAGCCTGACAGCTGACTTACCCGGATTGGCTGAACAGGTCAGGGTGAAGAACAGCAGGTTCACGCCCAGCAGCAGATAGGGCAGGAGAAGGTAAGGCAGATAGAACTCCAGCTCCTGGCAGTAGCCAAATATTTCCAAGGTGTACTCAGCATAGACCAGCCCTTGCAGGAGCAGGTGCAGGACAATGAAGGTGGGGTTGCTGGAAGGAAGCGCAGGTGACTTATGCACAGGCCACTCCCAGACGACATCATATGAGCCCAAGGAGCACGGCCTAGGCCAGCTGCTTCCTATAAGGGCCCACTGTAACACACATGCCTGTCATCCCAGCACCTCGGGGATGAGCAAGGTTCGCCTTGAGTTTGAGGCCAGCCTAGGCTACACAGTAAAGCTCTGTCTCATAACCAAAATAAAAGCTAGACATGGAGGTGCAAACCTTTAACTCCACCACTCAGGAGGCAAAGGCAAGCAGATCTCTATGAGTTCTACATAAAAAGTTCCACGCTAGCCAGAGCTACATAGTGAGACCCTGTCTAGAATAATAGTAGCAGCAGCAGTAGTAATTGGGGCTGAGAAGATGGGTCTGTGATTGAGAACATTCCCTGCTCCTGCAGAGGACCGAGTGCAGTTCCCAGCACTCCCAACCATCCGTCACTCCAGTTCCAGGGGATCCAGTGCCGTCTTCTGGCCTCCACCCATGTGATGCACACACACTCAGGCACACACACAGAAATATTTGTTAATGAAAACCAGAAACACATCTTGCATACATTTTTAAGCATCTTTACTTGAAAGCAGGCGTGATGGCAGTAGGCACAGTGGCTCGGGACTGCTATCTTAGCACTGGGAGGCTGAGGCTAGAGGACCACCAGGAGTCTGTCTTGTCTATGCAGTCAGTGCCAAGCCAGCCTGGGCTACAGGATGAAACCCCGTCTCAACAGAAACAAAACCAAGTGGCCATGCTGGTCTGGATATGGTTCAGTGGTTGAGGAAGAAAGCCTGAGAGACATGCACAGTATCCTCGGCTCAATCTCCAGCACTATAATCAGTCAATAAATGAAAAAGTAAAATCAAGGGGCTGGAGAGATGGCTCAGAGGTTAAGAGAACTGGCTTCACTTCCAAAGGTCCTGAGTTCAATTCCCAGCAACCACATGGTGGCTCACAACCATCTGTAGTGAAATATGCTGCCCTCTTCTGGCCTGCAGGGACATATGCAGGCAGACCACTGTATACTTAATAAATAAGTATATATATTTATATAAATATATATATATATATAAAACCTAAAGAAACAAAAAGAAAAGAAAGTTTAATTAAAAAAAAAAATAGCCGGACGGTGGTGGCGCACACCTTTAATCCCAGCACTCGGGAGGCAGAAGCAGGTGGATCTCTGTGAGTTTGAGACCAGCCTGGTCTACAAGAGCTAGTTCCAGGACAGGCTCCAAAGCCACAGAGAAACCCTGTCTTGAAAAACCAAAAATAAAATAAAATCAGGCATCTTCAAAGCTCAGAGACAAATGGTAAATGATCTGTCAGGAGAGGTCCCAAACCCAGCACTCTGGAAACTTCCAGGATCCTTCCCTTTCTATGCTGAAAACCATAAGACACTTCCAGAAGCTATGGAATAGCAGCACTCTGTCACCAAGACTGAATATGGCCATATTTAAACCCTGAGTCACAAGTACCGTGTATGGAAGAGCTGATGAAGAAGCCTCCGCCCGGCCCTCTGAAGGCATTGTGGGATTATGCAGGAGCACACCTGAAATCACAGAAGGGTCAGCCTCACTTTTTATTCCCCTCACTCCTGCACAAGTGAGATTTTCCACAGGCAACTACCAATGGTGGTGATCCTAGCCACTGTTCCTTCATATGGCGGAGAAGCAGTCCAAGAGAATAAAGAGGGCTTATTTCTATACCTTTTCTTTCAGCCAACTTGCTCAAGTTGTTATGGTGCACGCGTGTGCAGTATGTTTCTGTCTACACATGTGCACATGTATGTGGTCAGAGATTGGTGTCAAGTATCTTCCTTGGTTGCTCTCCACCTTACATACTGGCACAGGGTCTCTCCGAGCTCACCTATCTGGCTGGTCTAGACAGCCATTTTGCCCTGCGGCCCTGCGGCTCTCCAGTTATTGCCTCCAAGTACTGAAATTACAGGTTGGCCACTGCCCCAGCCTGCACTATTGCGCGTTCCAGAGATCTGAACTCAATCGTTATGGCTGCATGGCCAGCACTCTACCTACTCAGCCATCTCCTCAGCTCCCCCTCTATTTTTGAAACAGTCTCATCATGCCACCTAAGCTAGCCTGGAATGTATGATCCTCCTGCCTCAGCTTCCTAAGTGTGAGGACTTAGAAGATGTAGACAACTTCTCCATTTCTACTTTGACTGAAAAGAATGTATGTGCCAAGCCGGGCGGTGGTGGTGCACGCCTTTAATCCCAGCACTCGGGAGGCAGAGGCAGGCAGATCTCTGTGAGTTCGAGACCAGCCTGGTCTACATAGAGCTAGTTCCAGGACAGGCTCCAAAACCACAGAGAAACCCTGTCTCGAGAAACAAAAAAAAAAAAAAGAATGTATGTGCCAGAGTCTTTGAAGAAAAGGGAGTGGGCAGAGGTTGGTGTGAAAGCTGCCGTTTCCTTACTCTGGGTTCCACTCCGTGTTCAAAGTCCGCCTCCAGATCCCCAGAGTCCTCCCAAGTCAAGCTCTCCTCATGGCCACTTGCCCCCATTTAGCTTTTGTCCCCGAAGGAAGGCGGATGGTATGACGTCAAATGATAGTGGGCAGTCGGATGCTCTGTGTTCTGCTCATATGTCCCCCTCCTCCCAGTCAACCTTGAAAATTAGACCCCTCTCAAAGCAAAATAGCAAGATGACTTTTTGTTCGTTTGGACACGGGATCTTTCTGTGTAGCCCCAACTGGCCTTGAATTCCCAGTCCTCCTGCATCAGCTTCCCAACAGCTGGGATTGAAGGGAAGACTCCCAAGACCTGGCCCAGTGAGCATTTCCGACTATGCCTACAGTCTAGTATCAAACTTCAGCGGTATCCAAGGATTGCTACCTGTGCTCCTTCCAGGACCAGGCCTTTCAAACGCTGGCTCTTTGTGAAGATGCAGATCATGACAACGCCAATCAACAGGAAGGCCAGGTAGAACAAGAAGAGGACCAGGAAGTCCATGCTGGAGGCTGCAGGGAAAGACAGCATTAGTGACTGCAGCTGCAGGAGTTATCCCGGCAAGTATCCCAAGCCCTGGGTTTATGACTGTGCTCGAGATCCACACCCTGATTGGCCCAGCCTCGAGATGAACACTGGGGTCTGTCTTCAGGGCAACAAATCCCTTGTGTGTGTACTTGTTTGTGTGTGCATGTGTGTCTACAGATGAACATAGACATGTTTATGTGTGCTCAAGCCAGAGGTTGACATATCTTCCTCAGTTATGCTCCGTTTTATTTTAAATTACATTTTATTTATTTCTTAGTCTCTGTGTGTGTGCAAAGAACAACTTTCAGGCGTTATTTCTCTCCATCCACCATGTGAGTCCTGGAAATTAAACTCCCGTTCATGAGGCTTGGCAGCAGGTGCCCTTACCCACGGAAACATCTCACTAGTCCTGGGGCTTAGTTTTCTTTTTGTTATTGTTTGAGACCGGGTCTCACTATGCAGATCAGTCTGGCCTCAGCAGAGATTCACCTGCTTCTGTGTGCTAAAGGCTGGGATGAAGGCATGTGCAACCATACCCAGATTTTAATATCTGAACATGTGTGTATGTGCGTTTGTCTAAGTGTGGATGGATCATGCCACAGCATGAACGTGGCTGTCAGAAGACAACTCTGGTGTTGGTCCTCCTCCCCCACCTTGCTGTCTGTTCTCTGTGGGGCACATCAGGCCAGCTGGCCTGTGTGTTTCTGGTGACCCTCCCGCTGTGTGCACAGTGGGAAAACTGGAATTACATAGATACATACTACGACATCAGGTTTGACATAGTCCTGGGGATTTGAACTCTGGCCTTCACACTGCAAGACAAGTGCTTCGCTCTCTAAGCTAGCGCTCTATCCCAAAGCATTGGACAAGGCAACGTCAAGTCAGTAGGACAAGAACCTAGGGCTTCATGTGTGCTGGGCAAGCAATCTATGATTAAGCTACCACTCAGCCCTTACCCATATTTATTTGAGGAATGCGCCCTCTCAGAGCCCATAGCTCTCAGACTCAGCAGGAATGGCTGGCCAGCAGGTCCGACAGACCCCACTGACACCTCCTCCCCTGGGCTAAGATTACAGACCTCTGCTGCCCACCACATTTTATTTTCTTTCTTTTCTAAATAAGACGAGAAGGTAGCTTTTACTTTACTATTTATTAACTTTGGTATCAGTTGTTCGGAGTGGGTACTTGCAGGTGTGTGTCTGCAGATATGAGGAAGATGTCGGGACTTGATGCTTACCAAGTAAGCACTCTTGCCCACTGAACTATCTCCCAGCCCCTCAACTTTTTGCTTTAACATAAGGTCTGGTCATCAAGTTTGAGTCCTCAAGATTACAAGGCATTATCAACAGAGCCACCTCCCAACCCCTCATTTGTTTTTGTTTTGTTTTCGCTTTTTTGAGACAGGGTCTCACTACGCACCTCCGGCTATCTTGGAACTCAGAATTCTGCTGCATCAGCTTTCAGATTATTAGGATTACAGAGATGAGCCCAGAACAAAATCTTTTACTTCCTTAAGTATTCACATAGACACTGATAAAGTTCCCCTTCCCCGCAAGAACCTGCGGACCTCATCAGAATGAGCAATTCCTAAAAGTAATGAGGGTCCCAAACCCAGAATCTTAGGTATCATGTCCTATTAATCAGGTCAGTGGCCACACTGTCACGGATCACCACAAGAACCAGAATACAAAGACCTGTGTTAGAAACTGGAAATGGTGGCATTGGCTTTACCAGGCAGGATTCTGGGTCAACATTCCAACTCAGATAATCAAACCAGAAACGATTAACAAAAGAGGGAACAAAACAGGCCATTCTCACAAGGCAACAGAAGATCTCCCGCCTACATATTTCTTTCGGTCAGACACTGTTCCAGAGACACCTCCAGTATTCATTCCTCTCGGCCACATCCACGGAGAATTCAGATAGCACCTCTGCGTGGATAGCGCTGTGCGTCTGGAAAGCGGAAAGACGGGAGAACTATCTGCGGAGACAACCAAATGCAACGCTTACACAATATTAAGTATGGGGGGTGCACTGCAAAAAGCGTTTGGAAGTAGAGGCTACTGCGCTGCTGCTGAACTGGGACGAAAAAGTTAAAGTCCAGTTGTTTTGGATCTACCGTCCCTATAGCTGTCATTATCACTATGGGTCTCTCTGAGGCGCCGAGATTGCCTCTGTGAGTCCCGGATAGTTTTCCCTTGCTGGATGCTTTCCGAATACATTATATTCAAAACCTTTGCAAACTTGAGCTCACGCTGTAGTGGGACCGGGGAGGGGTAGTGGTGAATGTAGGCCATCCTATAACCAGATCCGGGATGCATCAGGCTCAGAGGAGTTAAGGGAAGCTCTGTAGCAGGTTGGGAGATCGTAGCTGCGTCCGGAGCCCCGAATGAGGACCAGGAGGACAGCCGACTGGGAGGGGAGCACAAGAAGCGGGGTGCAGGGGGCTCGGAGGACTGTGATCCCACACATAGCCAGGAGGTTTAAACACGGGGTGCAGACGGCCGCCCACCCTAGGTGTCACAGAGCCTTCCGAAGCTGCCTTACCCCAAGCCCAGCCAACTGTCAGCCACTCCCAGCTGGCGCCATCCGAGCACTCCTGGGTTTTCCGGCGCGTCCATGGCGTCATCAGTGCCCGCGACAAGGATAACTTCCGACGGAAATAGCTGCCCGAGGCTGGGAATTTGGAGGCTTAGACTCTGGTGCCGCTGGTACATTCTGGGTTTTGTTTTTGTTTTTGTTTTTGTTTTTCTCGCCTAGCTTCATTGATTTTATTTCTCCTCCCCTTCCCCTTCTCTTTTAACGTCTGTCTCCCTCCCTCTTCCTCTCCGATCCCTTCCTCTTCCTTCCCACCTTTATCGTTACTTGACATTTTCCTATATGCAATGCGTCTTGGTCATTCCACAGACTACTCTCATTCGCCCCCTACCGACTCCTTCATTTCACAAAGCCCCCATCCTACTTCTGTGGCTTTTATCTGATTCTTGTGGGTGGGTTTGTTTGTTGTTACCCACTGAGTTTAATTCGGATTTCTTGTATGAACATGCGTAGAAAAGCTATTTTCTTTTTCTTTAAAAATTTTTCTTTTTTATTTTTTTATTGAAAAGAAAAAAAAATTTCCGCCTCCTCCCAGCCTCCCATTTCCCTCCCCCCTCCTCCCGCTCCTCTCTCCCTCCCCCCACTTTTCTCCTCCTCCCTCTCCAGTCCGAAGAGCAGTCAGAGTTTCCTGCCCCGTGGAAAATCCAAGGTCCTCCCCCCTCCATCCAGATCTAGGAAGGTGAACATCCAAACTGATTAGGCTCCCATAAAGCCAGAACATGAAGTAGGATCAAAACCCCTTGCCATTGTCCTTGGCTTCTCATCAGTCCTCATTGTCCGCCATGTTCAGAGAGTCCGGTTTTATCCCATGCTTTTTCAGCCACAGACCAGCTGGCCTTGGTGAGCTCCCAATAGATCAGCCCCACTGTCTCAGTGGGTGGGTGCACCCCTCGTGGTCCTGACTTCCTTGCTCATATTCTCCCTCCATCTGCTCCTCATTGGGACCTTGGGAGCTCAGTCTGGTGCTCCAGTGTGGGTCTCTGTCTCAAAAATTTTTCTATTTAAAACTAAGGTTTCCACGCCCGGTGGTGGTGACGTAAGCCTTTAATCCCAGCACTCTGGAGGCAGAGGCAAGGTGAATCTCTGTGAATTAGAGGCCAGCCTGGTCTATAGAGTGAGTTCCAGGACAGACCCCAAAACTACAGAGAAACCCTGTCTCGAAAAACAACAACAACAAAAAAAACCCTAAGGTCTCTTCCAGCCATAGTGGTGCATGCCTTTAATCCTGGCACTCAGGAGGCAGAGGCAGGTGAATCTCTACATCTAAGGCCAATCTAGTCTACATAATGAATCCCAGACCAGCCATGAATACATAGCTAGACCTTGCCTAAAACAAAACAAATGAGCAAACAAAGCTAAGGTCCCACCACACTGTACCAAGATTGCCTTGAGCTTTTGCACCTCCTTGTCTCAGCCTTTCTTTTGTTGGGGTGACAGGCATACACAACCACACTCAACACAGGAACTGGAATTTTCTAGCACCTTTGCCAGAAAATAAATAAATAAATAAATAAATAAATAAATAAATAAATAAAGACTGTCTTGGATCTGGTGCAGGAGAACTGCTGGGCTGTGCTTTCTGTGTCCTGAGAGGAGCTTGGTAGTGGCCCTGACAACCGGCAGGTACCCTAGCAGAGGATCTGTGTCTTAGCGGTGGTCTGTTTACTCAGTCAGCCACATTATTGGGATCTGGTCCAGTCCCAGCATCTTCCACTGCAGAAGTCACAATATGTCCCCATGTGAGTTCAGATTCTGCTGTGTGCAAGTCCCTCGCTCCTGCTGGCTCCATGTGCAGCTCTGAGCATCCTTCCTGGGGCTCAGTGGCTAGTGTTTGGCTGGAATCCCTGAGGATGAACAGGCTGTTTTGATGTTAAACAGGCTTGGGGTGAGAAGGGCAGCTTCCAAACATAGCACTGAGCAGGTCCTCGTGGATGTGGCTCTGCTCTGGACGCCTGCAGATCCTCTAAGAGCTATTCTCGACACCTCTGAAAAACAGGTTCTCTTTGAGGAAGAATGTCTGATCTCTAGCCACCGACCTCAGAGCTCATTCTTCCTGTTTGCTTTGCTGTCTCCCCCAGCTTCTTGATTTCTTTTTCCTTTTAGAAAA
>NW_026068109.1:399676-410052 GCF_014885135.2 Alexandromys fortis
TCTCTCTCTCTCTCTCTCTCTCTCTCTCTCTCTCTCTCTCTCTCTCTCTCTTGATAGGGAGACAACTCTCATGGTATATCCCACCCAAGCCTATTGGGTCTCCTTCATGAGTGCTGGGAATACAGGCCTGGCAAAAACTCATTTTGCATTATGTATATGTATTCATTCAACAAACACATATTGGCTAATAGTGCCAGCTGCTGTTCTAGGTCAAGGGAACATAGCAGTCAAGCAAAAAGAAACTGCTGAAGTTGACTTCAGGGCGGGGGCACAGAGGAAAGAGGTTCATGAGGCTGAAAAAGAGAATCATGAGTTTGAGGCCACCATGGACTACATAGATGCTGTCCTGTAACCCCAGCAGTCAGGAGGTTGAGGAGTCAAGGGAAACCCAGCTTATATATAACAGAACCATGTCTCTAAAATACAAGCTCTAGATAAAGTTCTCGTTGCTTTGCAGGCTTTTGAAAACCAAGTGCAACTTGAACTGTATTTTCCTCTGCGCCCCTCGGAACTTTCGATCACAAACACTGGCGTCTGTTTTATAAGAGCAAAGAAAAAAAAAAGCACTGGAAAGTATCTTACTTTAGTCTTCTAGAAAGTACTGAGTTGCCTTTGATGTGTGGAATGAAGGCTACTTCCTAGAATTATTCTTAGACCTTCCTGTCAACCCCTGAAACTGGACCTGTGATATCAAGTTGGTTTTTTTTTAACCTGTCATGAGATCAGTTGACAGGATCAGCCACCTTTTACACCATGATCGCTTTTCCCTGGGAGGAATGTCAGAGGTGATATGGAAATGGGATACAGACTTCCTAGCTGGGCTGGGGGACACAACTCAGATGGCAAATCACCTGCTACAATACACACAACCCCTTAAAAAATCAAACATAGCCAGCATAATGGCACAGCCTTTAATCCCAGCACTGTGAACGCAGAAGCAGGTGGATCTCTGTGAGTTCAAGGCCAGCCTGGTTTACTTAGTGAGTTCCAGGACAGCCAGGGCTACATAGAAAGACCTTGTTTCTGGGGGATGGATAGGAGCTGGACATGGTGTTATTCTCCTGTAATCTCAGTGCTGGCAGGCCAGAACCAGGAAGATCCACGGGGCTGGCTGACCAGCACGTCTGGGCTGATGGGTGAGCTCCATGTCCCGGTGAAAATGTCTTTAAAAAGAAAAAAAGAGTGGGGA
Source organism: Alexandromys fortis (assembly GCF_014885135.2). Classification (NCBI taxonomy): domain Eukaryota; kingdom Metazoa; phylum Chordata; class Mammalia; order Rodentia; family Cricetidae; genus Alexandromys; species Alexandromys fortis. Next base: position 400,866 of record NW_026068109.1, read on the forward strand.
CTGGCATGATGGGTCAAGGGGTAAGAGCGTGATCTGCAACCTTGAGGACCAGAGTTTATCTTCCAGTATTTCTGTACCAAGGCAGAGGTGGTTCCCTGTGGAGTTTCAACCCCAGCACTGAGGTGTTGGAGACAGGAGGATCACTGGGACTTGTTGGTTGTCAGCCTAGAGGAAAAAACAAGAGCTCCAGTTTCAACAAGAAAAGCTGCTTTAGAGAAATACTTGGAAAGCGGTGGAGAATGACGTGGGGATCCTCCTCTAATCTCTGTATACACACGGGTGAAGGCACCCCATCACACACGTGCATGGACAACACATATACACCTAAAGGATGGTTTTGGTTATTTTGAGACAGGGTTTCTCTGTGTAGCTTTGGAACCTGTCCAGGAACTCACTTTGTTGACCAGACTGGCCTTGAACTCAGAGAGATCCACCTGTCTCTGCCTCTGCCTTCCATGTGCTGGGATTAAAGGCGTGAACCGCCATCACTTGGCCAAAGAATTTTCAAACATAAAGACAAAACGGGTGTCTCCTGAGGAACAACACCAGAGGTTGACCTCTGGCCTCTACACACATGCTCACAAACACACACACACAGACAAAGAGATTCCATTACTGTTCATGCAGGAAACATGTATTAATCATGGGAAATTTTTCCATGGAAAAACAGATAGGTAGGGGGGAGGAATGTGGCAGAAGTGCTTTGCTGGCTTGTTTTGGTTTGTCATGATATCAGTAGCCCTGGATGAATTGGGAGGCCGAGTTATACCTGATTGAAAGCTATACTGAAGGAAACAGTTAAACAGGGCCTGCCAGGTGGCTCAGAGGGCAAGGGCGCTGGCTGCCCTAACAACCTGAGTTTCTTCCTCAGAACCCACATAATGGTAGGAGAGGATTGGCTTCCACAAGCTAATCTCTGACCTATGTCCCGCGCGCGCGCGCACACACACACACACACACACACACACACACACACACACAAATATGAGAACAAAAATTACTCTGGCCAGTAGGTGGTGCCACAGTGTGTTGCTGTTACCTGGTTTGTATCACAGCCTGTGGGCGTCCAAGTCATCAGTTGGAATTTCCACTTTCCTTTGTTTCTTTTTTTTTTATTTAAAATTTTTCTTTTTATTGATTTTTTGAGCTCTCTGCTCCCCTCCCTTCCTCTCCCCTCCCCTTCTACCCTCTCTCATAATCCTCATGCTTCCAATTTACGCAGATCTTGTCTTTTTCTATTTCCCTTGTAGAGTAAATCCATGTAAGTCTCTCTTAGGGTCTTTTGTTGTCTAGGTTCTCTGGGATTGTGAATTGTAGGCTGGTTTTCTTTGCTTTATGTCTAAAGGTCATTTATGAGTGAGTACATATGATAAATGTCTTTCTGGGTCTAGGTTACCTCACTCAATATGATGTTTTCTAGATCCATCCTTTTGTCCACAAATTTCAATATGCAGTACACCATTGTGTAAATTTACCACATTTTCCTTATCCATTCTGCAGTCCAGGGGCATTTAGGTTGTTTCCAGATTCTGGCTATGACAAACAATGCTGCTATAAACATAATTGATCACATGTCCTTGTGGTATGATTGAGCATCCTTTCTATACCCAAAAGAAGTATCGCTGGGTCTTGAGAAAGGTTTTTTCCTAATTTTCTGAGAAATCACCACACTGACATCCAAAGGGGCTGTACCAGCTTGCACTCCCACCAGCTTTGTTTCTATGATTGGTGCAGTGTGCTTCGACCTTGATGGTGAGGTTCCTGAAAGCAGATGGTGAGGACAGAATCTCTATTATGAGTCTCACTAGGGACTGCTCTTAAACTGCTTAGTTCTCCTTGTCTTGAACACCTAGATGTTCGGGTGACCTGCTGGAGACAACTTAAGCAAGGGAGGATTTGTTCGAGCTCACGGTTTCAGAGGGTTCAGTATATGGGTGCTTGGCCCCATGCACTTGGGCAGAATGCCATGGTGGTGGGACTGTGTAGCAGAGGATGTACCTCACTTGGCAGTGGTTGGCAGGAAGCTGAAAATGAGACAAGGAGGGGATGAGGGATAGAAATAGCTCCCCAGTGGGTTCCAAGCATTCAAAACATGAACCTGTGGAGGTAATTTGTATTCAAGCCAAAATCCAGCATTACCCTTGCCACCATCAGCTGTGATGTCTCCTCTCAGAATGAGGCTGGGGAAGGAGAAGGCACAGCATCTCAAACCCGTGGAGAAGACTAGGCTGGCCTTGAACTCACAGAGATCCTCCTGCCTCTGCCTCCCTAGGGCTTTTGGTTTTGATTCTTTTTTCACAGTTTATTCTTTGAGGGGCCTGACACCCAGCTCCCAAATAAATACACAGAGACTTATTCTTCTCATTGCTATGGTTTCAACTACCCAGCGCCTTGGCAAAATGTCTAGCCACCCCAAACGCTGGCACTTCTGGGTTCCAGGGCCTTGCATACGCCATCAATTTACATAGCCACCCGGGGCCCTCAAAGCCCTATGGGCAGCATGGTCATGTGATCTACCCATGCCACTTAAGCCCCTAAGCGCATGTGCTAGACAGCTTTTAAAAGCTGGACAGGCCTGCTCTAACCTCTCTCTTTCCATCCCTCTTCTGAAGAGGTATCTACTGCCTCTCTCTCACCCCTCATCTCTTTCTCTCTATCTCTCTTCCTCTCTCCTTCCCCTCCCTCTCTCTCAGGCCTGTACATGTGTCTTTCTCTTTCTTAATAAACTCTTAAAGTGGGTTTGAGATGGTTGAACATTTGTTGGCATTCTTTTTTTGTTTGTTTGTTTTAGTTTTTTGAGACAGGGTTTCTCAAAAATGTCCCATAGCACAAATGAATTAACACATCTTTTTTTTCCAAGACAGGGTTTCTCTGTAACTTTGGTGCCTGTCATGAAACTAGCTCTTGTAGACCAGGCTGGCCTTGAACTCACAGAGATCCGCTTGACTCTGCCTCCCGAGTGCTGGGATTAAAGGCATGTGCCACCACCACCAGGCTAGAGTGTAACACATCTTAAACTAATATTCTACAGCATTTGGGTAGGTTTATGAGGGCATTTCCAGAGGTTTAACCAAGGAGGGAAAAGCCTTTCAATATTGACAACACCATGCTGCAAGCTGGGGTTTTTCGAAAGTGAGCTGAACACCAGCATTTACTCTTGCCATCCTGCCTTCAGATACAACGTAGTCAACCATCTCAGACTCATACCATCATAATTTTCTAAACCAAAGCACTGTACTCCTTCAAAATTCATGAGTCAGAATGACACCCTGGGGTCTGGAGAGATGACCCAGTAGGTAAAGCGCTTGCCACACAAGCATGGTGACCTGAGTTTGGATCCTCAGAACCCATGTAATTCCAGGTGGCCATGGAAGCCCACCTGTAACCTCAACACATGAGATGCATACATGGACAGTTCTGCTCCACCCCCTAGCAAGTTGGCTAGTTTATTCGGCAGGTTCTGGCTACCAGTGGGAGACCCTGCCCGTACATGAGATGGAGAGTGATCATAGAAGACACTGGACACCAACCTTTGGCCTACACACATATGTACATGTGTGCTCACCAACATAAAAACAAAAAGCAACAAGCCCTTCCTTCCTAAAGTTGCTGCTGCCAGGCAATGAGAAAAGTAACCAAAACAACTCTTTGGACACCAAGTGAATCTTGATCCCACTGAGCTCTGCCGAGGACCAACACAAAGGTAATTCCAACAAGAAATGCAGAATGAGAATATTGAGAAGTCAAGTAAGGGTAAAGAGTGTGTGCACAGAGTCAGGCATGACAGAACATGCCTGTGATCCTAGCACTGAGGAGGTGGAGGCAGGAGGATTGTGAGAGTAAGGACTGTCTTGTCTACACAGTGAAATGTTGCCTTAACCCCACCTTTAGAAAATTGGGCCTGTTGACGTTCTGTCTTGAAGAGGGATGGAGCTCCCATGGCCCAACCCTTGCATGACATTCTAGAGGCAGTAGACAGTTAGTAGACAGTTACTGAGGAGGGAGAGACGATCTCTTTAGGTGGTGTTACCACTGTTAAGGCACTGATGATACTCATGCCCAGGAATCCTGGGCTCCTGATGGAGCATCCATATCTTCCACCTGAGCAGCTATAGGTGAGTTACTAACCTCTCTGTTCTTTGGTTTCTTCAGACTCAAAAATAAGGATAAGGGAATTTACTTCAACGAGTTATTGTGAGGATTAAACAGGGAAATGTCCCCATATCATTTTGGCTGCTGATGTAATAAACACAACCCTCCACATTTTCTTTTTTTTAAGGTTTATTAGTTATGTATACAGTATTCTCTCTGCACGTATGCTGCAGGCCAGAAAAGGGCACCAGATCTCATTACAGATGGTTTTGAGCCACTATGTGGTTACTGGGAATTGAACTCAGGACCTCTGGAAGAACAGCCAGTGTTCTTAACCTCTGAGCCATCTCTCCAGCCCCACAACCCTCCACATTAACAAATGGAGTCAGAACAAAAGAACACAGCAGGAAAGTTCTGGAGTGAGAGCTTTGGGGTATGTGAAGGTTAGTCGTGTAATGGTCTGTTGAAGAGAGAGCGGGCCCTTTGTTCCGTCCCACCCAGCTAGCTTACACCTGAAACAATCAGACAAAAACTGTATTCATTTAAACACTGCCTGGCCCATTATCTCTAGCCTCTTATTGGCTAACTCTCACATATTAGTTTAAACCATTTCCATTAATGTGTATCATCACTTGACTGTGGCTTACTGACATGAGTCTAACCAGATCAATCTCAGGCAGGAGAATCATGGCATCTGCCTGTCTCTGCTTTCTTCCTCCCAGAATTCTGTTCTGTCTTCCCCACCTACCTGAGTTCCACCCTATCAAAATGCCAAGGCAGTTTCTTTAATAACCAATGAAAGCAACACAAATACAGAAGAACCTCCTACACCAATGGTCAACTTGACACAATGTGGAATTGCCTGGGAAGAAAGTCACAGTGAGGATTTGTCTAGGCTCAGGCTGGCCTGGGGATATGTCTATGGGGGATTGCCTTGACTGTCTATAATTACTGTGAGAGGATGAGCCCACTGTGGGCAGCACCATTCCCTGGTTTGGGGCCCTGGACTGTGTAATAGTAGAGAAAGCTAAATGAATACAAAGCACACACACACATTCATTTCCTTATGCTCTTGACTGGCTATGGCTAGCTATGTTAACTCACCTGCTATTCTATACCCTGGAATTAGGAGCTAACATAAACCCTTGCTTTTTGATCAGGCTATTCTATCATGGGACCAGAAATAAAACTAAAACAAGGTGAAAGGATGCTTTGTTTTCAAATGTTTAGTTTTGATTTTAATTATGTGTATGTGTGTATGTTTATGTGTATATGCATACTTGTGCAGATGTTCACAGAGGCCAGAAGGGGGAGTCTGATCCCATAGTTAGAGGTGCTTGGAGCTGAAACCCAGGTTCTAAGTCATCATGCTCCCACGTTCGTAGACAGTGAGAGGAGAGAGGGAAAGACATTCCTGCTAGCTCTGGGTATCATGTTCACCCTTGAACCAAGGACAAGGGCAAGAAAATAAGACATCTCCCTTAGCTTGAGTTGTATAACCTACTCCCATGCTGAAGCAGTTTGTGGGTGGGTGGGCAGGACGGAATAAGCTTTCTCTCAGCCCAATAGCTGCTTAGAGAAGGGGAGAACCCCAGAAAGGAGGTTTGGGGGTGGCAGGAAGAAGCATGAATCCTGGGTAGGCAGTCTATGCATGAATATATAATGTGTTATAATATTGGGAATGACTGGAGGAATATGTTAAAAAACATCCCCCAAATTCAATAGTGACCCAAGGATGCAGCAGTGAGAATTTGAGTGCCGTGGGGCAAGGTGTGAATGTGTGGCGTGTGTCCTCTCCTTTCTGGTCTCAAAGGCAAATCTATTGAAAAGTTCCTTCCTGGCAGCTGCCTCCTGCTGCAGATTCAAGAAAATGTATATTCAAAGTCAGGAGAAGGAAATTTTATCCACAGAGCTGCCGTTTCACAGCAGTGCAAGGTAACGGAGAATAGATGTCATCCCTTCAGAGGAGCAAGAGAGAGGAGGAAAAGATGCTCTCTGATCACAGGGCCAGCAGGACAAAGTGGGATATGAAGCCAAGGGGATGGCTCAGCAGCCAAGAGCATGAGGTCTGACTTCAAATCTCCAATACACACATAAAGACAGGCATGATGGCTGTGCATTTCTCTGAACCCCCAGCACTAGGGAAGGGCAGAGACTGAAATCAGGTGCTTCAGTTATCAGGAGACTCTGTCTTAATGGAATAAGGCAAAGAGTAACCCTGCAGTCACTTAACATCTTTCTCTGGTCTCTGTATGTATGTTCATGGACGCAAACAAAGAACACAAACACACAAATAAGGGAGAAAGAAATTAAAGAAGACAGTGTCAACTCTGGCCTTCATATACATAACATACGCATGTGCGTGTGCACTCCGGTGCAAGCGCACATACACACACACACAAAGGAAGTCATCTGGAGGTGTACTCTGATCTCCCCAAGGAAGTGCCAGTAGATAAGGTCAATGAGAAGGGCTAGAAAGAGCCTCCCACAGATTCCATGAATGGAGAGGGGTGTTAGGTACCCCACCATCCTTGCTCCAGTGATGGCCGCAGACTAGTTTACCAGGTACTCTCTACTCAATTTAAAGAATCCTTGTTGGGGCTGGAGAGATGGCTCAGTAGTTAAGAGCATTGCCTGATCTTCCAAAGGTCCTGAGTTCAATTCCCGGCAACCACATGGTGGCTCACAACCATCTGTAATGAGGTCTGGTGCCCTCTTCTGGTCTGCAGACATACACACAGACAGAATATTGTATACAACAAATAAATAAATATTAAAAAATAAAGAATTCTTGTCCCCTGTAGGGAGAGCCATACATATAAGTGTTAGAGGAGGCCACTAGTTAGTTCCCAGCCACTTAGCCCCGAAATAATCACACAGAAACTGTATTATTTAAATCACTGCTTGGTCTATTAGCTCTAGCTTCTTATTGGCTAACTCTTGCATATTAATTTAACCCATTTCTATTTACCTGTATTGCCATGTGGCTGTGGCATACCGGCTAACATTCCGGTGTCCATCTCTGTTAGGGCTACATGGCTTCTCTCTGACTGTGCCCTCTTCCTCCCAGAGTACAGCCTAGCTTTCCCTGCCTAGTTCTGTTTTGCCCTTGCCATAAGCTCAAAGCAGTTCTTTCTTCATTAACCAATCATATTTACAGCATACAGAGGGGAATCCCACATCATATAAGCAATGAAACAGTTTCTAAAGACAGAAAACAACAGAAGGTGATTTCGAAGTGACTGTAAGAGGGGATAGCACCAACTGAAGTGCACAGAAGTGAGCCAGGCATACTAGTGGGCTCAACAAAGTCAAGCTTGGTGTCCCCAGCACTGAAACTTGGTTATATGAGGCCACTGAAGTTGGAGGCTGTTTGTTACAGCACCTAGAACTAATGATGCTAATAGACCACCCACACTGCTTAATTGAAGCCATTGAAAATGGTGGCTATTTGTTACAGCAGCTAGTGTTAATAATACTGACTAATATATTACCCACATTGATAGGAAAAGCTTTACCATGTCCCAGCGATGACCCTTGTCTTGTTAGGGTTTTTATTGCCATGATGAGACACCATGACCAAAAGAAAGTTGGGGAGGAGAGGGAGTATTTGGCTAACATTTTCACATTGTAAACTATTACTGAAGGAAGCCAGGACAGGAATGGGAACAAGAACCTGGAGGCAGGCGCTGATACAGAGGCCATGGAGGGGAACTCCTTACTGGCTTGCTCCTCATAGTTTGCTCAGCTTGTTTTCTTATAGAACCCAGGACCACCAGCCCAGGAATGGCACCACCCACAATTGCCTGGGCCCTTTCTCACAACCACTAATTAAGAATATCTTACAGCTAGATGTTATGGAGGCATTTTTCTCAATTAAGGTTCCCTCCCTCCTTTCAGGTAACTCCAGTTTGTATCCGGTTGACGTAAACTAGCCAGAACAACCATCAAGCCTCCAAATATCATTACATCATTCATAGATCAACTTCAGCTCATTCATGGAATTGGCCAACCTTCCCCCTATGGAATAGTTTTATTTTGTCCAGGATCTCATGTAACCCAAACTAGGCTCGATCTCACAGCATCATATAGCCAAGAATGACCTTGAACTACCATTCCTTCAGCGTAACACAACCCAACACATCTTGCCTGTCAAGCCAAGATTTTAAAAGCACAGTGCAGGCACACACAGCCTTTGGGCAGGAATGCGTGATTGCAATATATACATTCTAGCTTGGCCTCTTGCTTCAGGATGGCTGGATGTGTCAGATAGACTTGGCAGGAAAACAAGACACTGGCTTATTTCAAGCCAACGTCTGGGTTTTCCCAATACATTCCTGTCTGACATTTACTGTGCTGTGCAAAAGCCTCTTCTTGTGGCCTCACATCCTGAAGAGCCTTCTGTATGCAGATAGGAGCCCACCATAAACTAAGCCCACCTTAAGCTTTGCTAGGGCCACCAAGCAAAAGGCCATGGATGGAGTGGCTTCAGCAGTAGCGGTTGCTTGTGTTTTGTTCTCAGAAGGGTCTCACATAACGCTGGCCTTGCTGTCTTCTGTAAACCAGAATGGCATTGAACTTCAGGTCGAGAGCTGGGATCACGGACATGGACTACCATGCTGGGTTTACACTGATGTGAATGAAACCCCTAGTTTTGTGCATGCTAAGCAAGAGTTCTACCGACTACGCTACAGCCCCACCACCAAGGTTCATTTTCTCACAGCCCCAGAAGCCACAAGCCTGGTTTGTATTAGCAGTTTTGTTTCTTCTAAGGCCACTTTAGGACTCGCTAATGGATAGCTTCTTGCTGTGTCTTCATCTTGGCATCCTTCTGTGTATCTTTGCCCAAATGTCTACCTCTTGTAAGAATACTGTCTTGGCATTTTTAATCCCAGCACTTGGGAGGCAGAGGCGGCAGAGCTCTGTAAGTCCAAGGCCAGCCTGGTCTCTGTATAGTGATTTTTAGATCAGCCAGGGGTATACAGTGAGATCTTGGAGAGGGGGGGGGTAAGAGGAAAGAGAGAGAGAAGAGAAGAGGAGAGGAGAGGAGAGGAGAGGAGAGGAGAGGAGAGGAGAGGAGAGGAGAGGAGAGGAG
>NW_026068109.1:410625-417754 GCF_014885135.2 Alexandromys fortis
TCCTTGGGTTTATGAGATCCTATCTCAAAAAAATGTCAATAATTTTGTGCAATTGTTGTGTGTCAACTTAAAATGAACTTGCCGCACAAACTGGAGGACCTGAACTTTTTTAAATTAAAAAAAATACATTTATTTATTTAGATATATTGCCTGTGCACACACATACCACAGAGTCGAAAGACAGCTTAAAGGAATTGATCCCTTCCAACGTGTAGGTTTCAGGGATCAACTCGTCATTGTATTTCTTAGTTTGCTTTCTAGTGCTGTGATAAACACCATGACCAAAAGCCCCTTGGAGAAGAAAGGGCCAATTTCAGTTTACAGCTGCAGTCCAGCATGAAGGGAAGTCAGGGCAGGAGCTCAAGGCAGGAACCTGGAGGCAGCAACTGAGCCAGAGACATGCTAATTACTTTTCCATTGCTGTGATAAGACACCATGACCAAAGCAAAATATAGAAGAAAGGTTTTATTTGAGGCTTACAGTTTCAGAGGGTTAGCGTTGGTGACCATCATGGTGGAAACCATGGTGGCAGGCAGGCGTGGAGTTCATGCTTTGAGACTCAACCAGGAGGCAGAGAGAGCTAACTGGGAGTGGCTAAGAGTCTTTTGAAATTGCAAAGCCCCCCCCCTCCGTGACACTCTTCCTTCAATAAGGTTACACTTCCTAATTCTTCCCAAACAGTTCCACTAATTGGGAACCAATAATTCAAATGTAAGTGCCAGTAGGGGCCATTCTCCTTCAAATCACCACAAAAGGCCATGGATGAGTGCTGCTCACTGGCTTGCTCCCTGTGGCTTGTTCAGCCTGCTTTCTTACACCACTCAGGACCACAATGGCACTGAGCACAGTAGGCTGGGCCCTCCCACATCAATCATCAATCAAGACAATGCCCTAAGAACTTAACTACAGGCCATTCTAAGGGAGATATTTTCTCAACTACAGTTCCTTTTCTCTGATGATGCTTGCTTGTGTCAAGTTGAAAACAAACACACAAACCTGTAACAAGTTTTTTTTCTGTCCCACCAAATAGCTCCCAAATAATGTCACAGAGACTTTTTATGAATTATAAAAGCTCAGCCAATAGCTTGTGCTTGTTCCTAACTAGCTCTTACAACTTAAATTAACCCATTTATATTAATCTAAGTTCTATCACGTGGTGTTACCTCTCTTCCATTCTGCATCTCCCGTTTTCTCTCTGTGTTTCCTGGTGTCTCCCATGCACTTAGATTCTTTCTCCTCTTTCTTTCTTTCTCTGTCCGGAAATTCACCTATACCTCCTGCCTAGCTATTGGCTGTTCAGCTTTTTACCTTTACATAGCAATATACCTTCATATGGTGTGCGAATATCCCAAAACAACAACAAAAACAAACAACTAACTAACCAGCATATCAGGTGTGGCAGTGAGAGCCTTTAGCTACTCAATGATCAAACCAGCCCCCAGGATCAGAGTTTGATCCCAGGACTTGGGCAAAAATCAATCAAATAAACAGAAACCATGCCACAGTGTATGCAATCCCAGAAATGAGAGGCACAATCAGGAGGAACCCTGGGATTTGTTAGCCAGACAGGTTGGCCTATTATGAGAGCCCACAGAAGGGCCGGAAAGGTAGCTCAGTGGTTAAAGTGCATATTGATTGTACAGAAGACATGAGTTCAGCTACGTAGGGTGACTCACAACTGCCTATGACTTTAGCTCCAGGGGACTCAAACACCCTCTAGTGGTCTTCTCTGGCATCAACAATTATATATACCAACAATTCATATACCTACACAGAAATATGAATATTCACAGGAAAAAAAACAACCAGTTTGATCTTTGGTCCACACACACACATGTGCAAGCATATATACAAATAACAAATAAATAGGCAGGCATGGTTGTTCATATCTTTAATCCTAGCATTTGGGAAGAAGAAGCAGGCAGATCTCTGAGTTCGAGGCCAGCTTAGTCCACAAAGAGAGTTCCAGAATAGGCAGAACTACATAGTAAGTTCCTATTTCAAGCAAGACAAACAATGCCCCCCAATATGTATGTACGTATGTATTAGGCATGATGGTATAGGTCATCTGTAATCTTAGCATGCGGGAACCTTGAGCATGAGGATTATGGGTTCAAATCCAACCTGGGTTATATAGTGAGAATTGAGCCAAAACAAAACAAAACAGACAAAAATAAATAAACTTAAAGAATACATATAAAAAATAAAGGGAACAAATGAGAGCCAGCTGGAGAGACATTTTTAAGAATGTTTTAATCACACTTATTTAGTTAGTTGTTCTTGTGGGGGTGGGGTATGGATTTCCGCTGGTGTGCCATATGGAGGTCAGAGGACAACTCGCAGGAGTTGGTTCTACTTCCACTTCTGCTGTGTGGCTCCAGGGGATCAAACTCAAGTCCTCAGCCTTGGTTGCAAGCTCCCTTACTCACTGAGTCATAACGTTTGCCCAGAAAATCCATATTACAAGGTTTGGGAAGATCCTGAGCACAGCAGTTTCTGTGCCCACGGAATTAGGGCAGAGAGTATTCCCTTCCCAAGCACAAAGCCTTGTTCTTGTCCCCCAACCTAGTCACCCTTGGAAGCCTGTCCTTCCATCAGTGGCGTGACTAATTATAGGGGTAGAGTTGAGAGGTCCAACCCTCTAATCACGTCTGGTTACCCTGGCAACCAGCCCCCATCCTGTGGTACCCAGAAGCCCACCAAGAGTCATTTCATTAGCACAAAAGACACTCCTGTCCCTGAAGAAATGACAAAGCTCTCAAAAACTCTATGTCAGAAGGCAGGGCAGAGAGCCCATGGTTGATTTTGTCAAATGAGGTGTGCGTGTGTGTGTGTAGGTATGCGGGTACAGGAGGATGCCAGAGGCTGACTTTGGGTGTCGTCAATAGCTCTCCACTGTGATCTTAAGTCAACATTTCCCCAGCCTTGGGCTACTGATGGGCAGTGCCATAATTGGCTTTACTCAGGGATGCTGAGCATCCGAACTCAGTTCCTGCTCATGTGCAGCAAACATTTTATCCATCGAGCAGCTCCTCAGTCTCTCTCTCTCTATTTATTATCTTCCCCAGTAGCAAAAAACTCTAGATAGATCATGAGTTCTGAAGTCAAGAACAAATACTGCCCTGGCCACTCTGGCCCGCGAGACCCTTAACACGGTCTGTGATCACCCTGGCACTATTTTCTCTTCTTTAAACTGGACTAATGGTTCTGGGTTTCTCATAATTGTGACATCTGAGTGAAGTAAGAGATTATAAAAACTATCTGCTGAAAGACTGGCTCTGGGGTTGGCAAGATGGCTGAGTGGGTAACGCACCTTGCTGCCAAGCCTAGCGACCTGGGTTTGATCCCTGGCATGCTCATGGTAGAGAGAAACAATTCCTACAAGCTGTCCTCTGACCTTCACTTATATGGGCTAATACACACCCCCACACACTGAAAGGCCCTACAGACCCCCCCCATAACCCACAGCTAGCCGGCTCTCATGAGAACATCCTGTTTGCTTGAGACCCTCAGGACCCTCTCAGGACCTGCAGCTAGCCACTCTCATGAGAACATCCAGGTCGTGTAGGAAAACAGGATGCCTATAGTCAGCACATGTGCCAAACTTAAAATATCAGCAGTTTACAAAAGAAACAATTCCCCCTATATAGGACCCCAGCTTAACTGCTGTAACATCATTTTACAAGGCTCTTGACAAACAAATGTAAGTGCAGAGTGAGGTCAGGGCCTCTGGCTGCAAAGCAGGATATTTATGAGGTCAGGGCCTCTGGCTGCAAAGCAGGATATTTATGACAGGATGTCTGTCGCCATACCATTTATGCCCCCTGCCCCATTCTAATCAGACCACTGTAATTTGCTTTTTGGCCGCCCTCTTTCCTATAAAAAGACCTTCCCCCAGTCTGCAGGCGCGCAAGTCTTCCAAAAGACTTTGTCGCCCGCAGGTACCTGTGTTTACCCAATAAACCTCTTGCTATTTGCATCTGTGTGGTCTCGGCCTGTTCCTTGGCTTCGGGGGAGTCTCCTCTCGAGGGAAGTCCTCTCCGAGGGTCTTTCAACACCAAATAAATAAATATGTTTTTAAAAGACTGGATCTGGCCAGCTTGTAGTGATGCATACCTTTAATCCCAGAACTTGGGAAGCAAGCAGGCAGATCTCTGTGAGTTTGAGGCCAGCCTGGTCTAAAGAGTGAGTCCCAGGACAGCCAGGACTACACAGAGAAATCTTATCTCAAAGAGAAAAGAAAATGGGTCTGATTCAGTACCCACTACTCGCCCCAGCCCTGTAGGCTACAGATTATGAATGCAGTCCTTAAGGAATTCAAGGGTTTTGTTATTTTTATTTGTGTGTGTCTGTACTGTGTGTGAGTGGTATGTACTGGTAAGTATGCAAGTACATGTGTGTGTAGAGGCCAGAGTCAACTTTGAGCTCCATCCTCAGGAGACATCTATCTTGCTTGTCGAGAGTTTCACTGAGGAGTTCTGAGATCTTCCTCCATCTCCTCAGAGGAACAAGTGTGCACCTCACCTTGGCTCTTCACATGGGTGCTGGGAATGGAGCTCAAGATCTCCTGTCTATGTGGCCAGCACTTTACCGTTTGAGCCCTCTCCCTGCCCCCCTCCCTTCTATTTTCTTTTGTTTGACAAGGCCTCCCATAGCCCAGACTGGCCTTGAATTCACTACTTAAAACAAAACCGGGCTTTGATCTCCACCTCTGACTTGCTTGTTTCTACCTCACCATTCTGCAATTAAGGAAGTATACTGTCACGCCAGTTTACGTAGCGCTAGGGACCGACGCAGAAATCATCTAATAGTCTAGCTGACCGGCCAGCAAGCCTAAGGCTCTGCCTTCTCCACCTACCGAACACTGGGATGACAACTACTGTGCTGGACTCTTTTACCTGGTTCTGAACATGGAGCATCAAGCTTGCAAGTCAAACCTTTCACCCAATGAGCCGGTTCACCCGCCCTTTGATGGACACATCTTAGGCCCTGCCTCCCTCCGTCCCCACAACTTCCTGCTTCATCTGTGAACCATTCTTTACTAGGTTTGCTAGGTGGTCTTCCTCCCCGCAAATCAGTTCTCCCTCTCTTCAGTCACGATGCTCAGCTACTTCCTCTGAATGGAAGCGCCCCTTCCTAGAGAGAGGAGGCTGAGAAAGACTTCTCAAAGCTCGGGAAAGTTCCAAGACCCTGAAGTTCAGGAAACCGACTCCGAGGCCCCTCACTGGAGTCTTGTGAGCTATGACAGGGTGGGGAGGACCCGATTCTCAGCTAAAGCTGCTTGTAATCGGGCATGAGGCTCTGGGAACGCAGGTTCTGTGGGCTTTTGCTGACATAGCTGTCTTTGAGCCCCAATTCTTCCCCGCCCTCCTGTAGGTGTCTCCCCTCCAAACTGACTGGTTTACCAGGTCCGACTGAGGCAGAATCCTTTCTTCAGTGTGCTGTCAGGCGTCTGGGGTTAAAAGGTGTTTGTTCACGCATCTTCAGGGCAAGTCACGCGAGAGGTTAATTCTCTCAGGGACTTCTGTTTGCCACAGCACTAGACCTGTAGCACAGTACTTACTGCTCTGAGCTATGTGTGGAATTAGGTCTGCATTTCTCTAGGTAAATTCTTAGATATGATACTGTGAATGAAAGGTATGTGGCCTATCCAAAGTTTTGTTTCGTTGGTGGTTTTGGTTCTGTTCGAGACAGGGTTTCTCCGTGTAGCCCTGGCTGTCCTGGAACTTGCTCAGTAAAACAGGTTGGCCTCGAACTCAGAAATCCACCTGCCTCTGCCTCCTGAGTGCTGGGACTAAAGATATGCGCCACCACCGCCTGGCCCCAAATTCATATCTTAAAGTCCCAACTTTTGTGCTTGAAGATAGGACCTCTGAGGAAGTGATTAAGGTCAGCTGAGGTTATCAAGTTGCAGTCTTGAGTTGGCAAATGGCTCACTGGGTAAAGGTGCTGCCACCAAACTGGAAAACCTGAACTCAGTGCCTGAGGTTCATAGAGTAGAGGGGGGAGGGGACTGACTCCCAACATCGTCCTCTGGCTTCTACGGGTGCTCACTGGCAGCCACACATGAAGACACACATTAAGTAAATAAATGTAATTCTTAATTTAAAATAAATGCAACTTTTATAAATCTGATAGAATTAATGTCCTCATCTAAGCACAAAACAAGAAGACTGGTGTGGTAGTTCAGGCAGAACTCTCTGAGTTCAAGGCCAACTTGGCCAATACAGCAAGTTCCAAGCCACCCAGGACTACAGGTAGAACCCTGTCTTAAAAAAATAATACATAGAACTGAAAAATAATTAAGCTGGGACAGTGATACACTCTGGTAGGAGGCCAGACCACAAAATAATCACTCAGAAACTATATTATTTACAATACTTTTTGGCCAATAGCTTAAGTGTATTTCTAGCTAGCTCTTATATCTTAAATTAACCCATTTCCATTATTTTATATTTTACCACGAGGCTTGTGGCCTACCAGCAAGGTTCTGGTGCATCTGTCTCCAGCAGCAGCTACATGGCTTCTCTTGGACTCAGCCTTCTTTCTCCCAGCATTCAGTTTAGATTTATCACCTAGCTCTAGTCTGCTAAGCCACTGGACAAAACAGCTTTATTCGTTAACCAATAAAAGCAACACATATACAGGAGGACTTCCCACACCAGTACACATCTTTAGTTCCAGAACTTGGGAAGCAGAGGCAGACATAGCTCTGTGATTTCAAAGTCAGCTGAGGCTACATAGTTCCAGGACAGCAAGAGACTCACAGTGAGACCCTGTGTAAAAATAAGATAAAATAAAACAGATAGTCACAGCTGGTGAGATGACTCAATGGCTAAAATGTTTGCTGTACAAGCATGGAGACCTGAATCAAGTCCCCTAGCAACTCCCCCCTGCCCCTCCCACCCTTCCACAAACATGGATATGGCAGCACTGGTGGAGGTGGAGACAAGAGGACTGTGGGGCGTGGTGGGCAGTCGATCTAGTGAAAGAGCGAGTCACAGAAGATGATGAAGACAATGGTGATCATGGTGATGATGATGATGATGGTAGCAATAGAGGACACTCCATTCTGTTCTGGCCTCGTGTGTGTGTGTGTGTGTGTGTGTGTGTGTGTGTGTGTGTGTGT
>NW_026068109.1:418108-428450 GCF_014885135.2 Alexandromys fortis
GTGTGTGTGTGTGATTATATCTGCAGGAGGTTGGTGTGAACCTCACAGGAGGACTAACATTTTTCTTTCTAACTCCTGGATCATGACCTTGTAGCGTCCATAATTATGACAAACGAATTTCCACTCTCTAAGCCATCTGGCCTGAGTATTTCACTATGGCAGCCTGATCACACGCAAGTGGAATATGGCAGGATATGGGAAGGGCTACATTTAAGAGTGTAATATTTATGGCATCCCAACTTTTGTTTCATATTGTTTTGAGGCAGGATTCCTTTGTGCGGCTCTGGCTGTCCAGGAACTTGCCATGTAGACAAAGCCAGGTTTGAACACACAGAGATGGGCCTACCTCTGCCTCCCAAAGGCAGGGATTAAAGGCGTGCATTGATTTGTTTTGACACTTGACTTTAACTATGTGGCCCTGGTCTAAAACTCGCTCTGTAGACCAGGCTGGCCTGGAACTCACAGAGATCTACCTGGCTCTTCCTCCTGAGTGCTGGGACTAAAGGTGTGCACCACCACACTTGACTTCATTGTTTTTTGAGACAAGGTTCTAAGCAGTCCAGTCTCAATTCAGGAAGGAGTCAGGGATGACCTTGAACTCCTGATCCTCCTGCCTCCCCCTTCCCAAGTGCTAGAACTAGAGACAGGCATCACCACACCTGGCTTGACTTGTTAATAGAGAAGACAAAAAACCTTGCCAAGTCCTTCCTGTGATGACTGCTGTTCATGTCTAATTGCTGTGCAGCCCGGCAATTAAGCAGCCCATTAGGCATTTGATGCTCTGCTCTGCCGTGTCTTCTGTTACAACAGAATCTGATCAGACGCTCCAATCCTGCTCTGCTCTGGACCACTCCTGCTCATACAGGGTCATGTAGAAGCCCCGCAGTAGACGGTGTATAGTGGGTAGAAGGGGAAAGAGAGAGAGAGAGAGAGAGAGAGAGAGAGTCTGTGTGTCTGTGTGTCTGTGTGTGTGATGTGACAGAGACAGAGCAAAAATATAGCATTGTTGTTGTCTTATGTTACCATAAGACATTTTGACACAACCATTGAATCCAAATTGACTTATAGTTATTGGACAATTCAGAGTTCAGTAACGATTGGATAGAAAATGCCCCCAAAGGCTTATGGCTTGAAGGTTGTTCCCCAGATACTGGCACTGTTGGGAGGTGGTGACTGTACAGAGGGACTGAGAAAATTGATGGATTAATCTACTGAAGAGGGTTTGTCTAATTTCCTCTCCGTGACTGTGATAAAACACTCTGACCCAAAGCACGTTGGACTAGGAAAAGATTTATTGACTTACAGTTCTAGGTCACAATCCTCCTCCATCACACGACTCTTCTGCCATGTTGTGGCTGTGAACGCCAGCTGTGAATCGTGGGACCAGACGGAAGCCTCTCCGACCGCAAGCCAAAATCAGTCTTCCTTATTTTAAATTGTTTCTGTAAGGCATTTTGTCACAGGATGGAAAACTGGCAGTGTTCCTCAGATACCCCTGGTGCCATTCCGACCCCCCCACACACACACACACAAGACACCTAGATCTTTGAAACCCTTTAATCTGGGGCATTTTCTCAGGATTTCTTTATATTTGATGATCTGTATAGTTTTCAAGTTGCCTGTGCTTTGTAGTCTAAACCTGTGATCCTAGAGCGGAGGAGGCCAAGACAAAAGGATTATGGGTTCGTGGCCACCCTGAGATACTCAGCAAGATCATGTTTCAAAAAATAAAGCCTGAGGAAAAAGCTCCATCCATAAAGCCTCTTAAGCACGGGGACCTGAGTGTCATCCCCAGCACCCACTGCCTGATGTGGTGGTCCACGCCTGTAATCACACCTGTAAACCCAGGGCTGGGGAAGTAGAGGCAGGAGGATCCCTGGGGGCTTGCTAGCCTAGCATACTCTGTGAGCTCCAAGCTAATGAGACCTTGCCTCAATGGAGACAGAAGATATTTGTGAGAATGACAGCCATGATTGTCCTTGTCTTCTGGTCTTTTCTCTCTCTCTCTCTCTCTCTCTCTCTCTCTCTCTCTCTCTCTCTCTCTCTCTCTCTCTTTCTCTCTCTATCTCTCTCTCACACACACACACACAGAACTGTACCTGCACACACACAAATGCACACATGCCTACATACACATACATGAGAAACTGTATTAAAGGGTCACAGTATTAGGAAGGTTAGGAACCAAGCACTAGAAGGAAGGCACTGCACATCTATGGCCATGTCCTCTCCCTCCTCCATGGGTAGGCTGTTTTATTTTCATTGCTGCATCCAAAATTCCTGGTAAAAACAAACTAAGAGAAGTGTCTTTATTTCTTTTCCAGTTGCAATGATATAATATTCTTACCAAAGCAGCTTACGGGAGAGAGAACAGGTTTATTCTGGCTCACTGTTCAGGGTCCAGTCCGCCACCAGTGTGAGGAAGCCGAGGCAACAGGAGGCTAAGGCAGCTGGTCACTGTCACACTCACAGTCCGGAAGCAAAGAACCGTGAATGTATGCACTGTTCAGCTCCCTTTCTCCACTTACGTAGTTGGCCATACCAACTAGGGAATGGCACCACCCACCATGGGCCAGTCTTCAAACCTCAATGAACCCAAGCCGAATAATCCCCACAGGCATGCCCAGAGACCTTTCCCCCACATGATTCTAAATAGTCAGGTTGACAATTAACACAAACCACCACAATAAGAAAGATTTATTTGGGCTCACAGTTTTTGAGGGTTCAGTCCACTGACTAATGTGCTCAATTCCAGTGGGCGTGTCCATTGTAATATCAGAATATTAACCTATACCCTAGCAGGAAACATCTCCAACAACCGGAGCACAACGTTATGTGTGCTTTTTTTTCTGCCTTTAGCTCTAGAGTGCTCTCCACTGACTTCCAGAATCATGTTTATTGGTCAGTACCCCAATGCAGACACATCTGAGCTGGTTTCCTTTTTTTACATTGTGTGTTTGTGTGTGTGTGTGTGTGTTGTTTGCATATATCAAGGTTCACGCGTGGCTGTCGGAAGACAACTTGCATGAGTTGATTCTCTCCTTCACTTCGTGGCTGGAGATGGAACTCAAATCATCAGGTCTGACGGTAGGTGCCTCCATCTGTCTCAAGTCGTTTGTTTCTTCTGGTGAACATTCTACCAGCAGCATCCCCAGCCTCCTTGTTTTCTCGGCATCGAGTCTCCCTTTCTGTTGCTATTAACACTAGCCCATGGGACTCTTGCTATGACATTTTCTGTGGAGACTGGATCATATGTCCCATTGGGTCTTACCAGTTCCCTTTCCATCCCTGGCCCCATTGAAATGATGACTGTGTCCCCACAACCATCACCACACCCACACAAACCAACCCACTTGAATCCTCTAAGCCTTACCTTCCAAGGCCATGGTTAGATGACCCCAGTAGGTCTCCGTGTCTGCCTGAGGACCGCTACTTGCCCCTCCCTCCCTCCAGCCTGGGTCCTGGCCAAGCTGTCCCGCCATTCTGCTGGTCTACCTGGTAACCGGGAGCTTCTCGGGTTACTCAGAGGATCGCTTTGCCTTCGAAACTCCAGCCGTCCCTCAGATGCATCAGTAACCGATGCCAAGGCCCTGAGCGCCTCAGAGCCGACAGAAAGCGGCTGTCCCTAGATGCTCTACCAATGCTCGTCCTTGGCCTCTGACCGCCCCAGTCCTCAGAGTGGCAGGTGAGTAGGCAAATGTGGGGAGCGGGAATGGGTATGTCACCCAGTAATCTGTGTTGGGAGCCCCCGACGTGACTTTAACTCATGCTATGAGATAACCAGTCAGCCTTTGGGGGATCCTGCATCCTGGGGTGAATGGATGGGAGTGGGTGGGGGTGCGGTAGCCGGGAAATGAGCAGAGGGCAGTTTGGTTAGTTTTTTTAGTGGCTAGAGACACCTGAAAGCCCGACACAGTTCAGAAGTCCTGGGCACCTGCTGACAGCTGATTTACTTTGTGTTGCTGGGCGGGGGAGGGGTCACAGCGAACGGCACGCGAGCCAGTGCGCATGTGTGGAGCTCAGCGGACAGCATGAGGGAACAGGTGCTCTTCTACCCTGTGGGTCCAGAGATGGAACTCCAGTCCTCAGGCTTAGCAGCCTTTAGCAGCCCAGCGATCTTGCCAGTCCCTCGGGCAGCCTCCTGGATCCCGGCAGACTCCGGGTTGGGTGGAAAGGGGTGAGGGGCTCGTTAGGTAGCCCTACCGCCCAGCATAGGTGTGCTGCTCGGAATAAGAGTGTTTGGAAGAAGACTGTGGCTCTAAATTCAGTTCCCAGTTAGCCCTTTTCTCTGAGACTGACTCACCTGTAGGCCTTGAACTCACGATCCTCCTTCCTCAGCCTCGTGTGTCAGGGTTATAGGAATGTGCCACCTCCCCTGGCTTCTCAGGACCCCACTATTGAACCAGAGATGGGTGGTGGAAGGAAGCACCATGGAAAGAGGCTTGGGGAAGGGCCTGGTTCTGCCAACTCCCTCAGGTGGCCTCGGATTAGGACTGGTTCTGCCACCTCCCACGGGCCAACCTTGGGTGACTGGGGAAGTGTAGAACCTCTCCTTCTGTCCGTTATGGGGAACACAAATGGTTGCTGGGGCCTCCTCCTGCTCTAACATTCTGAGCCGAAATCAGTTATGAAGTGATTCAGGCAAGAGTTCCTCTGTCTCTTTGTCCCACCCTCTGTCATCCCCCACTGGGTCTCATGTAACCCAGGCTAGCCCAGATTTGTTACGAAGCCAAGGATGACCTTGAACTTCTGGTCCTCTTGCTTCCACCCGGGAATCACATGCGTGTGCCACGGGGCCTCACATGGTTCTGGGGACGGAACCAACGGCTTTCTGTATGTCAGGCAGGATTATCGTCAGCTTCATCTGCAGACATACATCCATTTATTTGATCTGAATTGCGGTCTCATGCAACCCAGGCTGGCATTACATAGTCCAGGTTGGCCTTAAACCTCTGGTCCTCCTGCCTCCACCTCCAAGAGGAGGGTCACAGCTGTGCAGCCCTATGCCTGATTAATTAGGTCGTGGGGGTGGAGCCCAGGGCCGCGTGCACGCTGTGGGCACTCTGTCAACTGAGGTGACACCCCAGCCCAGGACTCCGACTCTCCTGTCACACATGGATCATCTTCAGACCCTCTAAAATGAGGCAATGTCATCACCTTGCCTGTTCCCAGTGGACCACAGGAGAAAGTGTCCATGACCGTCCACAGCCAGCAATGGGCAGAGGAGGACTAGGCTCAAAATGGACACTACCATCCCTGCCAACCCCAGGCTGCAATAGTTCCTGTCCTGCCCATTGTGAAGAATTCTCACAGTGTGCACTGGCGACACGTGACACAGGACATCTCACCTCCTGTCACCCAAAGGACATGTCCTTGTAATTCGTCAAGCTATCAGAAAGCTAAGTTCCCTTCCCTTCCTCAACACTCCAGGTTCTAAGCAGTGACTCCCCCGGCTTTATGGGAAGGGTGCTTCCTCGGAGAGAGAGCCCCTGGGATGACTGCCAGAGTGGGGTCTCCCAGACCCCACTGAAGACTGAAGGACATCTGAGTCCAGGGCCCTCAAAGCTCAGCCTTCCTACACTGGGAACGTGGTTTAATTGGTAGAAGGCTTGCGTAGCACGCATGGAGGCCTGGGTTCCCTCTCAGGGTCAGGGTGGTGCACGCCTATAATTCTGCCAGAGGAGATAGAGGCAGAGGTTAAGATGAGTCTGAGGTACACAGTGACTTTGAGAGCAGCCTCAACTACTTGACATCCCGTGGCAAGGAAACAGCTTTCTGGGGACTGTAGAGATGGCTCAATGGTTAAGAGCACTCGCTGTTCTTCCAGAGGACCCAAATTCCCAGCACCCACATCAGCGAAGTTTCAACTGCTCACAACTCCAACTCCACGGGAACCCAAGACTTTTTTTTGAACTCTTTGAGTATGTACAAATGTGTATACACATACACATTAAGAAAATCAAAACCATCTGGGAGGTGGTGGCACACGCCTTTAATCCCAGCACTCAGGAGGCAGAGGCAGGTGCATCTCTGTGATGGTCTACAAGAGCTGGTTCCAGGACAGCCTCCAAAGCTACAAAGAAACCCTATCTTGAAAAAAAGGAAGAAAGAAAGAAAATCAAATCTAAACCAGTTTTCAGGGGTCTCTCTAAGCTAGCATCGGGAGCCCTTAGATTCCCCACCACCAGCAACAGATCCCAGGACTCAGGGAGCTAAAGTCAGGAGGGTTTCTGTGAGTTCAAGGCTAGCCTGGGCTACATAGTGAGACCCTGTCTTAAAAAATAAAAAAGATGGCTGAGGATATGGCTTAGTCAGTAAACTGAGTTCAGTCCCTAGAAGCCACGTGGAGGAAGAAAAAAAAAAAAGACTCAGAGCAAGGCAGTCCAGAGCCGAGGAGACAGACACAGGCGGGTGACCAGTCAGTCCGACCTATGTTGTCAGGTGAGAACCAAGCCAGTGAGAGACTGTACCTCAAAGAAAAGGAAAGAAAAGAAGTGGATGGTGCCTGAGGAGAGACACCCAAGATTTTCCTCTGGCCTCTGCATACACACCACACACATTCCCCTACATGCACTCATCCACACAAGCAAGCACACAGCAACACACTGACGTCACCTCACATGAGCCCTATAAGAAATTCTAGTCCCAAGACAGTCAGAAACAATTCTTTCATGTTTGTGTTCTCAGGACACCTCTCCCACCCTCATAAGGGGTCTCTGGAGGACACATAGCTCCTCCTCTGAGCCCATCTAGAGTTATGGTCCCAGAGACCCCACGTCAATCATGCCTTCCTTTGCTAATGAGTAACAGAAGGGTCTTGGCTCAAAAGGAAAACCCCCAAGTCAGCAGAAACCAAAGGATCCAAAGTTTGCGGTCTGCAGAACTACAGGGCAAGTTCAAGCCCAATGTAGTGCCTCACACCTGCAAACCCAGGACTCTAGAGGTAGAGGCAGGAAAATCGCTGAGTCCAGTGCCAGCCTTCTCTAAATTTAGGAGAGAAATAAGATTTTTTTTAATTTAAAAAAAAAGGCAAAACAAAACCAAAACCAACCTGGGCAACTTAGCAAGACACTTATTTAAAATTTAAACTTTTTAAAATTTTTATGGCCGGGCAGTGGTGGTGCATGCCTTTAATCCCAGCACTCAGGAGGCAGAGGCTGGATCTCTGTGAGTTCGAGGCCAGCCTGGTCTACAAGAGCAGTTCCAGGAAAGGCTCCAAAGCCACAGAGAAACACTGTTTCGAAAAGCCAAATATCTATATATATATGAATGTTTGTATGTGTTTGCCATGGATGAGAATATTTTCATTTTGAACCAAAGTCTCACTAAGTTATGAAGGCTGACTTTGAACTGGAGATCCAGCTGCCTCAGCCTTCCTAATAGCCGGGATGCCACCACCGGCCTGGCTCTGGGGGTTCACAAAGCCTCCTAATGGGCTGGGCATGGTCACTGGGATTTCCCCTCCCCACTCCAGCACTAAGGTTTCTAGGGCATATGGTTCATCTGGGACTGAGAGAGAAGGTGTTGGCAGGTGAAAAGGAGTTAGGAGAAGACGGAACCTCGGAAAATGGATGCTTCATGGTCACCCTGGCACAAGGTGTGACCT
Organism: Alexandromys fortis; assembly: GCF_014885135.2. Classification (NCBI taxonomy): domain Eukaryota; kingdom Metazoa; phylum Chordata; class Mammalia; order Rodentia; family Cricetidae; genus Alexandromys; species Alexandromys fortis. The sequence continues at coordinate 425,715 of NW_026068109.1, forward strand.
CATTTACCAACAATACCAAGAAAACAGGGCATGGTGGCACAGGCATGCAGTCTTAGCTACTTGAAAGGTTGAGGCAGGAGAATCACAAGCCTGGGGCCAGCCTAGAAGAGAGAGTTCGTTAGTTCTAGGCCAGTCTGGGACACTTAATGAGACCCTATCTGGAAATTAAAAGTAAGAGCCCTGGAGATAAAGCCCAGTGGCAGAGCCTTTGCCTGTGGCCCCCCCAATGAAGGGATGTGGGTGTGGTTCAGATGCAGATCCCCCAGTGAGGAGATGGGGTCTTTGCTCAGAGGTAGACACCCCCCCAGTGAGGAGATAGGGGCATGGTTCAGAGGTAGACCCCCACCCCAGTGAGGAGATGGGGGCATGACTCAGAGGTAGCCCACCCAGTGAGGAGATGGGGCATGGCTCAGAGGTAGCCCACCCAGTGAGGAGATGGGGCATGGCTCAGAGGTAGACCCCCACCCAGTGAGGAGATGGGGCATGGCTCAGAGGTAGCACACCCAGTGAGGAGATGGGGCATGGCTCAGAGGTAGACCCCCCCCGTGAGGAGATGGGGGCATGGCTCAGAGGTAGACCCCCCCAGTGAGGAGATGGCATGGCTCAGAGGTAGACTCCCCCAGTGAGGAGATGGGGACATGGTTCAGAGGTAGACCCTGTGGTCAACCTGCAGCACCACAAACCCAAACCAAACCAAGACACTCAAGTTAAGACTTCAAATAAATACCATTTGTCTTTCATAGCAAAGAGGGAGAATTTTCCTCCATTCAGTCCAGAGCTAAGGGAAATCCAGATTGGTGACGTCTTCAGAGACCCCCTCCCCACTTAGCCTTGGTATCCCCTGGAGCACTAAAGCAGCACCCCGGTTGTCCTCCGCCCTCTTCCTAAAAGCCACATGCGTGTCTCCAGCCCCTCTGACGTCTCTGTGGGATATGACAGGATATGACACCTGTCTGTGTCCAGCAAACCAGTAGAGGGACTCAGGCCTACGACGGCCTTCACAGAACCATAGGGGCTTCTCTCCCTCTCCCTTCTTTCCAGCAGGACAGCCGCAGCAGCAATGCCAGCCACCAACCAAGGTTGGCCTGAGGACTTCGGCTTCCAGCTGGGCGGCTCTGGGCCTTGTTTCGTGATGGAAGTGGCTGAAGGAAGCAGTGCACACGCTGGAGGACTGCGGCCTGGGGACCAGATCCTGGAGGTGGAGGGACTGGCTGTGGGTGGTCTGAGCAGAGAGCAGCTCGTGCGCTTGGCACGGCGCTGCCCTCGAGTGCCACCCAGCCTCGGTGTACTCCCCGGCCCCGAGGGTGGCCCCACAGCCTTGACAGCAGCCTGGCTAACCCAGCGATTCGACTACAGCCTCCCGCTGGGCCGAGAACTGCTGCGTTTGGCTGGCCGCCCCAAACCAGACGCTGTGCACAGAGAGCGCAGGCGCAAGGCCCAGGAGTTCAGCTGCAAGGTAGGGCGCCCAGAGAAAGAAGGGGCTAGGCACAGCCCTGGCTGCCACCTGAGCAAACTTCTTTTTGTTTGTCTGTCTGTTTTAGCTTTTTTGGAGGCAGGGTTTTACTGTTTTGCCCAGGCTATCCTGGAACTCTCTCTGTAGACCAGGCTGACCGTGAACTCAGAGATCTGCTTGCCTTCTGCCTCCTGAGTGCTGGGTGAACAAAAATCTTGAGGAAGATTTACAAAGCGAGTTCCTAGCCAGCCTGGGCTACGTAGTGAGACCCTGCCTCCAAAACATGATTCATAGCTCATTGGATCATTGATTAATGATAAACAGATAATATATAAAATAATAGACAGGTGTTTGATAGATGACAGCTGAACTGGTAAGTAGGTAGATAACGGGCAGATAGATAAATGATAGATAGATAGATAGATAGATAGATAGATAGATAGACAGAAAGATAGATAGACAGACAGATAGATAGGATATGATACTATGGTACCCGGGGCTGTAGGTTGATAGAAACAGGAAACAGGTAGGTAGATAGACTCGTGATAAACAGATGATTGATTGATAGACACACAGATAGGTAGATATATGATAGATACATAGTTAAGTAGATAGATAGATATTAGGCAGGTAGATGATAAGTAGAGAGAGAGAGAGAGAGAGAGAGAGAGAGAGAGAGAGAGAGAGACAGATGTTCCTGTTCCTCATCTGGCCAGGCTCCAGTAGAACAAAGAGTGAACTTGTGAGTGACCAGGGAATTCTCTGGAACATAGATATCCCGCTTCACCTGGATGCCAAGCCTGGAAACTTAGCTTCTTCTTGACAAGGGTATTTGAACTCCTGAGCTTGTCCTCCATAGAAGGGAAACTCCTCGATCCCGGTCTTGGGTAGACATGGGGCGGGGGGGTGACCATTAGGATTTGGAGGGTCTCAGAAACTAAACTAGCTACTGTCCACGCACACCAGGTTCTCTACAGAAGTTCAGCTGGTTTTCCAGATGGCTGATAACCATGTAAGATTACCTTACCTCAACAGGAAGCTTCGGAGTTAAAAGGAGCAGTTGGGAGGAAAGCCGGAGAGACTCCTGTAGATTGTCCTCCGAGCCCCGCCTGCATGATAAGGCACACATTTGCCCCCCCCCCCGTAACATATGAAATATAATTTTAAAATGTAAAAGGGAAGAGTTCAAGGTCATCCCCATCTATTTAGAGTGCTTGAGGTAACCCAGAGATGTCTAAAATGCAGAGAGAGAGAGAGAGAGAGAGAGAGAGAGAGAGAGAGAG
>NW_026068109.1:428504-442790 GCF_014885135.2 Alexandromys fortis
AGGAGGAGGAGGAGGAGGAGGAGGAGGAGGAGGAGGAAAGAGGAGGGAGGGGAGGGAGGGAAGGAAGAAAAAGAAAACAAATCCCATCTGCTACTGTCCCAGATGATTTGCTGGGACGAAGCAAGCGAGCAGAAAGCCTGTCCCATCTAATTCCTGCAGAGTTGGAAAGCAGCAGTTAGAGCCCCTGTAAGGCAGAGTGGGCATATAGACTTGCCCAGGGTGCATACCTAGTAAAGATGGACTCTGTCTGGCGATCGGGGAAGCTCTGACGCAATGTTTTTCAGCCTGAGGACACATGAAGTGGTAGATTCTGGTTGGGGCCTACCAAGCACTCCCCAAAAGTAGGTAGATGCCAATAAAAGATGGCCTCTGTGGAACCCCACTAGTTTATAGTAACTAGCTCCCCCACCCGGGTTCCCACCAGTGCTCGGCCTGCCCCAGTTTTTGCTCCTTTAAGTTGCTGATATTTAATAGAAAATCCATTAGTGTCCCGTGATGGAGTGCCACGCTTCGATGTAGGCTGGGAACATCTGGGTAATAAGTGACACCAAAACCCCGCTCTGTGGCCCGGGCCCCAGGAGGGGGAGCTATTTTTTCCTCTTTCTTACATAAAGCATTCTTGCAGCTAGCCACACACTCTTTTGAAATGAGGCTGTTGCTTCTGGCTTTGATTCCAAACCTGCAGCCCTTGCAGCATCACGGAGGGTGCAGGGGCGCGGGGGGTTATGGTTGGTGGTCCTAACCACTTTGAAGACAGCAGAGGTGAGCAGGGGACCTTAGAAAATGCTGTGTGACTGCTGCCCTTTAGCTCCACCCCGTAAATATGCATGGAGTGCCAGCTGTGTGCCAGGACCCGTGCTTGAAGCTGGGCTGAAGTCAGGTGAGGAGCCAGACGTCATCGCTGATGGGCGTATAGATAGTGACGTACGGAGAGCCCAAGTGTTAGGTAGGAGCGACCTCCGCTTAGAATCCCTCGACTTCACCTGCTAATGCCAACTCATCCTCTGCTCTCACTGCTCCAGAAAGCCTGCTGCGAGGCACTGGTGGAACCACCTAGAAAGCAGCTGGGACCTTAGAGATAGCTCAGTACTTAAATGCAATTGCCACACAAAGCTGGTGGCCAGAATCACCCCGCCCCCAGGATCCATGTAAAGGTGGAAGGAGAGGAGCAACTTCACAAGGTTATCCCTTGAACTCCAGACTTGGGCCAAAGAGTGCACACACATACACAATAATAATAAATTGTTAAAGGATTTATTTATTTTATGTGTATGCGTGAATGGCTGAGTGTACCTGTACCATGTTTGTGCAGTACCGATGGTGGCCAGAAGAGGACATTGGATCCCCTGGAACTGGAGTTACAGGAGGTTAGGAGCTGTCCAAGGTGTGTTCTGGGAACCCAACCCAGGTCCTCTGAAAGAGCAGCAAACGCTCTTAACCACAGAGCTGTCTCTTTAGCCCGCCCCACTTTTTTAAGAAAGCTGCCAGACATCACTTCAGTTCCAAGGTTCAGTAGTAGGACCAGCAAAATGGCTCAGCTGGAAAAGACATACTTGCTGCGAAAGCCTGACCCCTAAATTCAGTCCCTGGAGTCCACCGAAGGAGAGAACCTTCAGACTCCAGAGACTGTCCTCTGACCTCCACACATGTATTGTGGCACACAGACACACACACACAGACAGACGCACACACACTGTAATAAAAATGTACTGTCAGAAAGGTTAACTTTACTCATAGGACAGCATGAGCCTGCTTTGTCAGGATATTGCGTGAATGAATTCATAGATATCAGGTCATTGGATGAAAGAATGGGCTTTAGCCTGATCCAAGGCACTTAAAAGGTGGAGGCAGGAGGATACCTAGTTTGAGCCCAGACTGGACAACATAGCAGGAATCTGTCCAGAAAAGAAAGAGGGGGAAAGGAAGGGAGGGAGGGAAAGAAAAGAAGGGAGGGAGGAAAAGAAAAGAAGGGAGGGGTGGGTGGGAAAAATTTAAAGAAAACTAGCTCAGTCTGGTGGCCCAGATCTGCTTTCTCGGCTACTCAGAAAGCTGAGGCAGGAGAATGACAGGTTCCAGGCCTGCCTGGCTGCAGTGAGATTCAAGCTCAGCCTGGACAGATGAATGGGACATCTCAAAAGAAAAAGAGAAAAAAAAAGGCTGAGAGTGGAGAGCCACTGAGGGAGACACCCAATGATGTCCACACACAAAGAGAGCTGGGGAATGAGGCTTAGTGGCACTTGCCTAGCATAAAAGAAACCGTGGATTCCATCCTCAGTACTGCAAAACAGAAACAAAACCTAATGTGTGTGTGTGTGAGAGAGAGAGCTTTAGGTATATGAGCAAGCTACTTTCCAGGAACACTGCGTGCGTTTGCACGCCCAGCTTCAATGGCCCCCACACCCCTATGAATAGATGTTCCTTTATTAGTATTAGTTAGTTATGTGCATGAAGGGAAAGAACACCCCAAAAAAGTTCAGAAAGTTAAAATTCAGGGCACGCTTTCTATAGTGCTTTTGTGGAACCAGAATATTCTCTGTAGGGACCCTTAGCAAACAGTGCCGCGAAATGAAACAGCAGCATAGTATTGTAATAATAGTAACTAGCAATTAGGGAGCGCGTGGCAAGTGTTTAAGCTCTTATATTAAATCCTTTGATCCTTAGATTCCTTGGAATGGCTGTTCCTGGGCTGGTGCAATGGCTCAGCGGGTAGAGGCATTCACCCAAAGGCCCCCGATGACCTGAGTTCTGTCCCTAGAACACACTGTTGAAAGAGAACTGACTTTGCAAGCTGTTCTCTGACCTTCACAGATGCAGATATGCAAAGAAATGTTAAAAAAAAAAAAAAGCAAACAATGATGGCTCCTGGGTTTGAATCCCGATCTGATAACCTTGCCACTCATGTCAGTTGGGCGAACGGCCCTCCCACAAGTCCCATCTCCATAAGTCCTTTCTCTGTCAGCCTTTGTGACCTTAGCTGTTTGGATACAAAGTGAAGATATTCATAGTCTCTGTCTCAGGGCCACCGAGACGTTAGAAGTGCGGTCCGATGGGCCAAGTGTTTCCTGTGCCACTGTTCTGGGGAGGTAGACGGAGGGCTCTCTGGTTCTACCTGGCATCTTCTCCTCGCAGGTGGATGACATCTTGGGGAACCAGCCAACAGCCAAGGAGCAGATGTATGCTGCCCTGAAGCAGTTTGCTGCCGAGCAACGGGTGGATGAGCTGGTGTGGGCTCTCACTCTGGTGCTGCCCAGCGAGGCCCAGGGGCCAGTTCTGGACAACCTCAGGTACCCTGTTGATGTCAAGATGGAAAGACCAAGTGGGTTTCACTCAAGGAGGGTGTCTTTTCAGTCCAAGTGAGACAGGGGCCCTGCTCTCGAGCTGGTGACCAAGGTGAGCCTGTCTCGGCGGTTGTGTTTGGGACGGCGGTGAGCACAGCTGATGCTGGCCTGGAAGGGATCACCTCCTGAGGTAAAGCCACAGCTTTCTGACTCCACCCAAACCATGATGGCAGGAATGTCCCATGGAATACCAAGACACTCCCAGCCCCGTACTGTCACCAAGCAGTGGCACCTTAGAAGGAAACAACTCTGTGAGGGTCCTGACACCCACCCAGCCCTACAGGCAATCACCACCTTTGCCTCTTGATGCCTCCCCTTTTTGTTTTGAGATAAGGTCTCCTTTTGTCACCCAGGTGGGGCCTTGAACTCAAGGCTCTCCTGCCCCAGCTGCCCAAGTGTTTACAGGTATGAACCACACACATCAGGCTCCGTGTGTGTGTGTGTGTGTGTGTGTGTGTGTGTGTGTGTGCAGGCTTGCTCTGGATGGTCTGAATTTGGATGGCTATATAACCCAGGGTAGTCTAAAATTCACAAAGATCTTCCTGCCTCTTTTTTTTTTCTTCTTCTTTCAGTTTTTCAAGACAGGGTTTCTTTGTGTAGCTTTGGAGCCTGTTCTGGAATGTTCTCTGTAGACCAGGCTGGCTTCGAACTCACTGAGATCCGCCTGTCTCTGCCTCCTGAGTGCTGGGATTAAAGTCGTGCACCACCGCCTGACTCCACCTTAATTTTTAAGACAAGGTTTCTCATTGAACCTGGAACTTTCCACTTTAGCTAGACTGGCTGGGCTTCCACCTGCCTGCCCCTCCCCCGTCTCAGTGCTGGAGTTACCCAGAGCCACTGTATGTCACACGCGTGTGTGTGTGTGCTCGCACGCGCGCGCGCGCGCGCGCGCGCGCACACACACACACACACACACACACACACACACACGGTGCTGAGGTGGGAACTTGGGTCTTTGTGCTTTTCTGGGCAAGCACCCCGCTCACTGATCTGTCTTCCCCAGCCCCTAAACGAGGGCTCTTTGATAACAGTTTGATGGCGGTGATGGTGGTGGTGGTGGTGACAGATACGTGCCCAGGACCACATTAGATCCTTGAAGGACACTCTGTCACCTAATTGAGTCTGCACATATAGTCAAGTTGAGGTTCTGAGAGGATCACAGAGCAAACCAGTGGCGGTCACAGGATCGTGAACCCAGCTAGCTGTGCACTTCCCCATTTTGCTCACTCTCTAAGTTTATTGGAGGAAATTCCTGGTGGGTTCTGGCTTGGCGTGGCCCTGGATCTATCTCCAATCCCTGGCCTCCTTCACTGAGGGCCTCATCTACATAGGACTGCAATCAGACAGCCTCTTTGAGTCCTGCCTGGCTTTCTCTCCGGGTTCTTGCCTCTGTGGCCAGCGATTGCCCCGACCCCTCCCCCTTCCCGGGCTCAGTCTGCCCCCTCCCCTCGCTGCCATTCACCCAGCGATCTGCCCCTCCCTCTGGGCCTGGCCAATGTCAGGGACTGAGCTGGCCAGCCCCCCGCCCCCACCAGTCGGGGCTCAGCATCTCGACTCCGCAGCGAAACGCACTGGAGGCCACCGAAAGAGGCCACCATGAGCTGCCTGGGGTGAGTAAGGGGACTGATTCTTGCTAGGGAGAAGAAGAAAAAGCTCTGAATAGGAAAAAAAAAAGTTATTTCTAGGGCGGAATTTGTCTCGGAGCTGATGCAGGGGGCTGAGGACTTCCTGAGGAGGTGACGGGTAGAGCTCGGTTCTGCTCAGTTCTATGAGGGCTGGGCTTGTTGGGGGACGCGACGGTCCCCAGGGAACTTGGTGCGTTTGTCTCCAGGTCAGACTCAGCTGGAGGATTGCTCAGATTTCCTGGTTTTATCTCGGTGCTGCGGGGCTTCTGTCTCCGCCACCTCTCTTGGGACAGCGGCAGCGGCGGCTGCCTCTCTGCTGGCTGCTTTTCCTCCCCAAGCGATCGACAGGCCCCTGTCAGCTGAAGATCAGGAAGGGAGTAGGTGGTCTCGCTTTAGAGCCTGGAAAAAGCGGGAACCCCTGGACACTCCGGGATGCTCCGGTTGCCCGCTGCTTCCCTGGGGCGCTACTGGAAAGATGAATGGAAACCCTATGTTGCCAGCGGGTGTCAAGTGCGACAGGAAAATTGGGGAGGTTGCTGGAGGAGGGGGCGGCGCCCAGCTGGGCTTCGAAAGGAGGGTAACACGGCAGAGGGGCCTTCAGACAACGCCTCCCCACCGCTACCACCTCCCAACCACTCTGCATTTCCTCCCTCCTCCCTCCTGGAGCTGGCCAGCTGCCAACGTCCCCACTGTGTGATGAGCTCTTGGGTGTTGGGGATTTGAGTGCAGTCTTTTGGAGAAGTCTCAGAAGGGACAAGGAAGCATACCAGCCTCCCTAGCTAATTCTGAGACCCAAGTTCGGAGGTATTGCTAACCCAGACTCCTGCAATCAGGGCAGGGACTCAGCAGGTGTCAGCACTCCAGCTCAGAAAGCTGGGTCTCAGAGGGGTCCTGACGTGAGTCCTGGGGACACGAAAGTCAGTCACCAAGCATCTGGTCACACAAGGCAAGAGCAGGGGCTCCCCAGCCTGCCGTTGAACAAGGACAATGGGGAATCACTGTTCTGGCCCAGGGAGCCCACATGGCAGAAAACCAAGGCTTAAACAGGAGGATGAATAGACAAAGGGAGGTAGGTGATGATGATGATGATGGATGGTATGTGTGTGCATGTGTGTATATGTGAGAGTTTTCTTTAGAGCCACACCTGAAATCTCAGCTACTTGGGAGAGTAAAGCTGGCAGATCACAAGTTCAAAGCCAGCCTGGGTAACTTATCAAGTCCCTGGCTATAAATAAATAATAAATAAATAATATTTCCGAGGAGGTTAGGAGCCACTCGGAACACAGAAGAGTGGCCTATGGTGGGTGGGGGGTAGAGTTGGGGGTGACAGAGGAGAGAAGAGCTGTGGAGTGAGACCACGACCCTGAGCCCTTTCCCACAGTAGCCACTAAGTACATGTGGTTATTGATATGGATGCATTTTTCATAAATTTGGATGACCACACAACCCCAGCACTTGGGAGGCTGAGGCAAAAAACTGCAAGTTTGTGGCTAACCTGGGTTACACAGCAAGGCCCAGGGTTCAGTTCCCAACACTGCATAAAACCAGGGATGGTGGCCAGTCAGTGGTGGTGCACACCTTTAATCCCAACATTCAGCACTTGGGAGGCAGAGACAGGCGGATCTCTAGGAGTTCAAGGCCAGCCTGTTCTACAGAGTGAGTTCTAGGACACTCAAACTATCCAGGGAAACAAAACAAAACAGGGAATAGTCGTGTAGGCCTACACCGTGTAGGCAGAAGTAGAAGGCACAGACGTCCAAGGTCATCCTAGGCTACTTAACAAGTTTCAGGCCAGCCTGGGCTACCATAAAAACTGCCCAATTTGTATACAGCTTGTCTGGCTCTCATTAATCACGCTTTAAGTACTTGATATAAATACAGGGTGAGTGGCCATCATTTAGGGCAGTCAAGGCCTGGGATGTGTCCGGGTTTGTGGCCACCATTTGCAAAGGCATCATGTCCCCTTACAACAGCACTTCTTGCTGCTACTCGGAGCCTAATTTGGGTCTGTCCCCCAAGGAATCTCAGTCTGATTAGGTGGTAAAATGACTTTCTAATTAGGACAGGACAGGCAGTTTGGAAAGTGTGATGTGTCCAGGAGGGAACGGGAAGAGCAGTTGTGGGATATATCTGTTGGGGGAGGGGGGGAGGCAGGTAGAGAATAAAGCAGCTGGCATGGCGGAGGTGGTGTGATCTGGAATTTCCCTTCACCGATGGTGCAACCCTGAACAAGTGAATTGACCTCCAGAGACTGTCTGGTAAATAGGGTTTATCCTACGTGCTTCCAGCAGGATTCTGGGTAGGACGCCCTATAAGTGAATTGCACTGAGTATAAGCAGAGGAGGAGGGTAGCTGGAGGCCTGGAGGTGGAGAGGAACCCCTGTGTCAATGACACCATGATGCATTGGAGCCAAACGTGGCGGTGCACACGTTTAGTAAAACCTTGCACTCAGGCACCTGAGGTAGGGTTGCAAGTTTGAGTCTACATATGGGGTTCAGGGCCAGCCTGGGCTACATAAAGAGACCTCATCACAAGGAAAGGAAAACAAAAACAGGAGATAGTCCTGTGGTAGAGTTCTTTCCTAGTATACCCTGGACCTGGGTGTGATCCCCTGTGCCATCACACACAAAAATATTTATGTGCTATAACCACCGAGACAGCTTAATGTGTGAAATGCTTCCTGTAAAAAACACAAGGACCCGAGTTCAGCTCTTCAGCATCCATGTAAAGGCCAGGTGTAGTGGCGCAGCCTGTGATCCCAGTGTTGGGGAGGCAGAGACAGGATCCCTGGGGTCCACTGGTCGTCCTGTCTGGCCTAATCAGTCCACTCCATGCTTAGTGAGAGAGCCTGTCTGAAGGAAAATAAGGTAGAGAGGAGTTGAGGAAGACATTCGTATTGACCTCTGACCTCCACATGCACACTCAGGCAAAGGCATCACACACACACACACAAACATTTAAAAATAAACAAACTCAGGGCTGGAGAGATGGCTCAGTGGTTAAGAGCACTGGCTGCTCTTCCAGAGGTCCTGAGTTCAATTCCCAGCAACCACATGGTGGCTCACAACCATCTGTAATGAGATCTGGCGCCCTCCTCTGGCGTGCAGGCATACATGGAGGCAGAATGTTGTATACATAATAAATAAATAAATAAATCTTTAAAAAAAATAAACAAAGCCAGCCATAATGGCATGTCTTTAATACCAGCACTCTCAAGCAGAGGCAGGCAGGTCTCTGTAAGTTTGAGGACAGCCTGGTCTACTTGATGAGTTTCAGGCCAGTCAGAGCTACATAATGAGACCCTTTCTCAAATAAACAAAATAAAACAAAACCATTTATGGTAGCGCACACCTTTAATCTCAGTGCTGGGGAGGCAGAAGCAGGTGGATCGCTATGAGTTTGAGACGGGCCAGACACCCTGTCTCAAAAGAAAAAATAAAAATATTTATACATTATGGTAGGGAAAGCAGCTTGGGTGCTTTTGGCATGAGCATGAGAACCAGAGTTCAGATCCCCAAAGCCCATGTTAACCGTTCATCTGTAATTTCAGCTCAGAAGGCAGAGCCGAGGATTCCCCAGAGCAAGCAGGATAGCAAAACTAGCCTTATCGATAAGCTCTGGGTTTGATTGAGAGACCCTCCCTTAATGAGCAAGGTGGAAGAGGGATGGAGGATGAGCTGGATACCAGCCTCGGCCCTCCACATGCATAAGCACATAAGTGCATGCACACTTTGCATATACACCCACATTCATGCAAACGTGCATAAGGCACACATGCACACCACAGTGTGACTTTGGGGTTCCGCAGTTTCTCTGTGACTGGGAGCTGTCCCAGCACACAGGCCATGTGGAAGCCTTGGCCTCCACCGCTAGCACCAGCAGCACATCCTTCTCCCAGCTGTCATTTTGTGACAGCCAAAAAATGTCTTGAGAGAGTGCCAAATGTCCTCAAGGGGTAGAGGGTTGAGAATGATCGTTCTAGATGGCAATGCTGTTTTGCGGAGGTGGGTGTGGTAGATTGGTCCACATACAGCCTGTTCCCCGGTGTCTACACCCTGCTGTCTGGAGTCACCTGGCCAAATGCCCCCACCACTGCCACCCTGTCTGGGGATTTCTCTGTGACGGCAGTGGCCTGGCCCCGAGACAGCATGTTCAGACTGCAGCATGGTCATTCATCCGGTGCCTTCATCTTCCCTGTCGTCAGCCCAGTGGACAGTGTTATAGCCTTTAGGAGTGACTGGTTCTGGGACAATGACATTGGCAAGTAACACCATGAGTGTGTCTGTCATGATGGGACAGTCATGGGCCTGCTGTCAGGAGCTGTGCTCAGGATGAGACTCGTCAGGCATGGGGGAGGGCAAGGGAGACAGGGTATGAGGAGGCAAAGGTGCTGCTGCTGCCACCACTGCTGCTGCTGCTGCTGCCGTTGAAGCTGAAAAGAAATAGCTCTGAGAGCTTACGACTGACTGTGCGGTGGAGGGGACTGAGGTGTCGGGGAGCAGCATGCCCTGCTGGTATTTTTGTTTTGTTTTTCAAGGCTGGGGATTGAACATAGGACTTTGTTCTTGCTAGGGAAGCCCTCTACCATGGAGCTGTGCACTAGCCCCTCCCTTGGTAGATTCTAGCTCTACCCCAAGTCACACACCAGCCCCTCACTGAGGGATTCTAGGCAGGGGCTGTAGAACTGAGCTACACCCCAGCCCCTCACTGGGGGATTCTAGGCAGGGGCTCTACCACTGAGTTACATTCTCAGCCCACTCCTGTATTTAAAAATTTAACCACTCAGCAAAACATAGTAGACCAGGCTTACAATCCAATCTACTCAAGAACCTGAGGCATGAGGATCAAAACTTCAAGGTCTAGGCTGGAAATGAGGTTCAGCGGGCAGTATACTTACCTAGTACATACAAAGACCTCATTTTGATTCCCTGGATGGAATAAAACCAGGCCTGATGGTATGTGCTTGTAACTCCAGTACCCAGGGGATGAAGGCAGGGGGTCAGAAGTTCAAGGTTATCCGTAATTGCATAGCAAGTTTGACGCTGTCCTGAGGGAAGAGAGAGAGAGAGAGAGAGAGAGAGAGAGAGAGAGAGAGAGAGAAGGGAGAAGGGAGAAAAGGAAAGGGAGAAGAGAGGGGAGGGGAGGGGAGGGGAGGGGAGGGGAAAGCAAAAGGAGAGGGAAGGATTCCAGGCCAGTCTGGATTAAAGCGAGTTCAAAACCAGCCAGAGGAACTTCTTCTTATTAAAATAAGAAGAAATAAGTCCTGGGGATGAAACGCGGCGGTACTTAAGTAGTATATGTGAAATCTTTGCTCGAGTCCAGTACTGGTGGGGGAAAAAATCTACCCTCTTGTTCCATCCTACACCTTTTCCTGGGTTAGTTCCCAACGTCGTCCCCCTCCCTGGACGTACCAAGACCTCAAAACCTCTGGGTTCTTCCACCTCCCCTCGAATCCATAAACCCTATCGTGACCACCCACTGCTCTGGAGTGTACTCTCTGGCCCTGGCCTAGGCATTCAAGGTCTCCTCCTCCTCCCTAACTTCCTTTGGGTATGTAAGGAGGGCATTTCCAACATTGGCCAACTCCCTCGAAGTCCTCTACCTTCCCAGGTACTACAAAAGGGGACTCTTCTAAAAGGTGTTGGCCGTGGCAGAGTGTTGCAACCACTGAAAGAGGGACTCACTGGGCGAGTGATGTCCCAGGCAAGACTCCTGGAGAGGGACGGAGTAGAGAGCCAAAGAAAGGAGCTTAACAGCCTGGAATCACCGGGATCTCCACTCCTTCGGGAGCACCAGCTAGTTAAGGGTACTAGGGCGGAGAGAGAAAAGGCGGAGCTGGGCGGAGCCACCAAGAAGGGGCGGGCATCGGGCCACCATGCGGGACTGGCCGGGAGGGGCCCTGCACGTTCGCCCGGCAAAGACGCGTGGAGTCGCGGGTGCCCTTTCTGTCATCGCGGGCTCCGCCACCCGCTATCCGGTGCGCACCTGCCGCACCGCCCTCGTGGATCCAGATGGGGAAGGACCAGGGCTTCTCTCGGCACTTTAGGTAGCTTCCCCATGGCGTTCTGCGCCTCTGGGAACCCTGCGCCCGTATCCACCCAACTTGAGGTTGGGAGAGGGGGGCTGGGACATAGGGGGGGGGCGGGTTCCCTGTTCTGGGTGGGCAACCCATCGAGACTGGGCGGAGTCCAGAAACGGGGGACAATAGGAATAAACTGATGGGTGTGTGGGTGGTGAGGTTTAGATGTTGGGTACCCAAGACCCACACGCAACCCGAGGAGTTGGGGTGAAGTGAAAGGCTAGGATTAAAAAGACAACCTCCCTGCATTGACTCACGGGATAGGACAGAGGACCAAGAATGGGGTTGCGTGCTCTGGATGAGAACCTAGCACATCGCATCAAGTTCTGAGTTTGGAAGGCAGAGACCTTTCCACTGTCGGGAACTGCCGATTGCAGCCTCTGAGTCCCCTACCCCTGTCCCCACCTGTTCTCAGATCAAGTGCTAGCTGAAGAAAGCTTGGCCAGGATAGAGTACACACAGGAAAAAGAGGACCCTAGGGGAGGTTCTGGTAGCAGAATTGACCCAGTGGAAGGTTCTATACTGTGACTCCCAGGAAGAACCCTGGGAACTCAGAAAGGCCTGTTGGCATCGCAAGGGCATAAAAGCCTTGGAGGCCCATTGCTGGGCTGCCACAGTCAAAAAGGCAATAATCTGTCCCTATAATGAATTTGGCCCCACTGCATCTGGCTGTGCCAGCTTTAATTAACCTACAACAGTGCCAGGACTTGGGTGGCTGGGGCAGACAGTGATGGAGACGCAGGGAATGTTCATGCCAGCCAGGAAGGGTGTCTGGCTCAGCAGGCGGCCTTGGCCTCTGGCCCGTGCTCCAGGACGCCAAGCAGGGAACTAGCCACCAGTCCTTCCACCTCCTTAGTTTGTGATTCAGCCTGGTGCCCACCTAGCAAGCAGGACTTTAACTACTTGATGTCGGATGCGGAACTGAGCTGGGCATCTGACTCCTGCCCAGATTAGAAGCTGGGCCTGTTGCCTTGCCGAACTTGGGGCTGAGGTCGAGGGTATGAGGTGGAGAGTCTGTGTCCTTTGTCAGGACATGCGGCGGGAGGATAAGGAGAGGGCTGTGTGGCAGGCAGATAGAAGTGTCAGGCTCAGGAGACCTCCTGGTCACTTGGAGTGTCCAATCGGAAGCAGAACTCCCTGGGGGCGGGGCTAGCAGGAGCCCTCCTGAAGAATCTACTTGCCTTCTGTCCTACCAGGGAGTTCATTCTGCCCAGTGAGCCTTCTTAACCTGCCTCACTGAGGCTGGCAGAGCCACAGAGCAAGTTCAGGAGAGGGGTACCTCGGCTGCATGCCGGTCCATCTCTCCCCTCCTCTCTTCTCTCCTGACTCCCCATCTTGTCCTTGGCATTGGCTCCTGGTACAAGGAAGAGGGAAGGGAGCCTTGGGGCACAGCCAGGACACAAGCGCTTGCTAGTGTTGGTGAGCCCTGATTCCAGCTGTGTCAGAAGCCAGCTGTGTCACCCTGGAAAGTTACAGATTTCTGTCTGACTCGGAATCTTCTGCAGTGGATCAGTAAGTCCACCAAGGTGTTAGCGGAAGCTGTTGTGTGGGGGATTGGGATTGGATCACTCACAGACACGCACCCGCCCTTCCTTCTCAAGGGCCAAATCCTTTCCGGTCATTGTGGCCCGCCCGGCCCAGCTACAAAATCGGGCTTTGGAGAGCTCCTAGAATTACAGGCGCCAAGGATTCATCCCAGGGTCTGGGCGCTTGCAGGATGATGTCTTCACAGACCTTCACAGTTGAGCCCCCACAAATGGGCAAAGGTTTACTAAATACATGCAGGAAACTGGGAACACCCACACACACATAAAAAAAACAATAATAAAACATTCTTTTAAAAAGATTAAAGCGGCGGGAGGGGGTGACAGGAGAGTGGCCCAGGCAGAAGCCAAAAGCTTAGAGGTGGTAATTGTCTTCACAGTTGAGGGCAGGGAAGCAAGCAGGAGAACGGCAGGTGTGAGGATTCTCGGAGGAAGTCAGACCACCCGCGGACAGCGGATGTAGTTTTCCCTAGCAGTCACCTGAAAATAAGCCGGGGAGAGAAGGAGAGCATCAGTCAGGGCTTGACCTGCTAGATGCAAGTGCACGAGAGGAGAGAGGGAGAGCATCAGTCAGGGCTTGACCTGCTAGATGCAAGTGCACGAGAGGAGAGAAGGAGAGCATCAGTCAGGGCTTGACCTGCTAGATGCAAGTGCACGAGGGGAGAGAGGGAGAGAAGCAAGAGACAGGCAGGAACTGGAATACTCCATAGACTGCTTTGGGAGAAAGAAGGCCCCACAAAGGTTAGGGTTGTGCGGCTTTCCCAAGGTGGGGTGACACCGCACTCCTGACGTCGTCTAGGATAGACAGTTCTCTCAGTCCCCCTTGTGAGTCCCAGGGAATCGAACACAGGTCTTCAGTCTTGACAGCACGTGCTTCCACCTACTGAGCCGTCATGTGACCAGGTCTCCAACAGCTGGGAATGCAAGTCTGTTCACCAAAGGGGAGAGTGAAAATTTCCCTGGTTACCCCTGGGAAGGGACAGGAGATCCATTAGGAGGCGCCTTTGGGATGTGGCCAGGGGCCGCGCCTGACTGCGGCTCTCGCTTTGCAGGATCTTCATCCCCAAGAAGCATCGGGCACGCTTCGACGAGGTGGTGTCACAGGGTCTGCTGGGCAAGCTGTGCCGCGCTCGGAGGGCGCAGGGCGCGCAGCGTTTGCGCCGAAGCCGCAGTGAGGAGCGTCCCGAGCGCCTCCTAGTGTCCACGCGCGCCAGCGCCGCCCCGCGCCGTCCTGATGAGCCGCCCCCGCGCAAGGCGGCCTCGCTGCTGGGCGGCCGCACCGGCCCTGGGGGCCCTCGCAGGTATGTAGGGCGCAGGTAATAATAAAAGACACCTCCCGATCGTGAGCGAGCTTGGGTAGGAGACTTGTGCCGTGGGCACTTGGAAGGACAGGGGCGTGAGACATCCGCTTCCTGAGCTCTGGTCTAATGTCCCCAGGGTAAGACGGAGAAGGTCACTCACTTCCAACCCCATCCCATCCTTTCCCCTAGGACTGTTCGAGTCTACAAGGGCAACAAGAGTTTCGGCTTCACTCTGCGCGGCCATGGACCGGTCTGGATTGAATCTGTCCTGCCTGGTGAGGGATAGACAGGTTGCCCTGAGTGTCTAAAATCAGGGATGAAGTCAAAAACCCCGTGGTAGCTCGCGCTCTCTCTCTCTCTCTCTCTCTCTCTCTCTCTCTCTCTCTCTCTCTCTCTCT
>NW_026068109.1:443090-462824 GCF_014885135.2 Alexandromys fortis
CGCCCCAAAACCGCAGAGAAACCCTGTCTAGAAAAAAAAAAACAATAAATAAATAAATAAATAAATAAATAAATAAATAAATAAATACTGGGTGGGATGGCAGCCTGCTGGGACTCCCAGAGCAAGCTGGCTGGCCAGCCAGCCACATGGATGAGCTCTGGGTTTGATTGAGAGCCCTGCCTCAGTGAACAAGGTAGAAGATCAGTGGAGGATGACATCTCTGGCCTCTACATACACACCTACACCCAGCCACACATATACATATACATCCACCTACACACACGAAAACACTTGCACACACATGCATGCCACATGCACACGCATGGAAATGAAAGGGGGGAAACTAGCAGGGAGTGGTAATTGCTAGTGCTTGGCTCACCTTCTCTGTTTTAGGCAGCCCAGCCTCCCCACCCGGGGAACATCTCTGCTGATGGCTAAAAGGGGTCTCCCCACATGGGTTACCATGATGAAGACATTCTCTCGCCTTCTCAGAGGCTAACTTTAGTTTAGATAACCCCACAGGTGTGTCTGGAGGCCTGCCCCTAAGTGATTCTAGCTTCTGTCCAGCTGGCAGTATTAATCATCATTGTGATTTTGAGCAATGCCCATGGGCTCTTGGGTTTAGAGGCTGTTGCTCTTCTGGCTGCCTGGTTCCTAGCCTCAAGCTACTGAAGGCAGGTGGACAGTGGCCTACTGGGGCACACTCCCTAGAGGAGGTGCTCAGGGTGTGGGTTGTGGATTGGTTGGTCGGCATGAAATGCATGCTTATTGGTTGGTCTGTGTGAGGTGCATGCTTAGGGTTGTGCATTGGTTGGTCTGCATGTGAAATGCATGACTGCAGGTGAGTCCTTTTCTGTCCCTCAGTTGTATCTAAAGCTCATTTCTCTTCTTTTAAACTACACTTATTTATTTTGAGGAGGAGGGGTGGGATACATGTGTCATCCGGTGTGTGTGTGTGTGTGTGTGTGTGTGTGTGTGTGTGTATGAAGGTCAGAGGACAACTTGTAGGAGTCAGTTCTCTCTACCACATGGGTCTCAGGGAGCAATGAACTTTCACGTGAACTTTCTGGCTCCCTAAACCATCTCGACAGCCCTGACTCTCTCTTATCGCCCTCAAAATTGAAGAATGGTTATTTGGCTCACACCGTGGGGTAGAGAGAGGAGAATCCCACACAATTCCACTTTCCACTATGAAGAAGGTCAACTGACCTTCTCTCTTCTCCAGGCAGCCCAGCTGAAAATGCGTCCCTCAAGTCAGGTGACCGGATCCTCTTCCTCAATGGACTGGACATGAGGTGAGCCATCCCTGAGGTGTCTTGTGATCTTGGTGATGAACCATCCCCCAAGACTTTTGGCCTTTTTGGACACTAACAGTGGCCCTGATTTCCTTCTGACTTATGTCCTATTGCTTATGTCTATCCACCGTCCCCTGAGGCTATTTTTTCCTGTCATACTGGGAACTGAACACAAGACCCTGGGTTAGGCAAACACTGTCTCAGAGCTACATCCTCAGCCCTTTATTTAAGATTTCTCTTTTTAGACAGTGCCTCACTCTGTATCTCAGGCTGGTTTGGAACTCGCTGTGTAACCCAGACTTGTCTTGAATTCATGAAAATCCACCTACCTCCAATGAGTGCTGGACTGCAGGTGTGAGCTACCAAGCCAGCCCTTTTTAAGTTCTTTGTTTTGAGACAAGGTCTTGTTTAGTTGTCCAGGCAACTTGGACTTGCTATATAGTTCAGACTGCTTCAAATTATGCAAATTCTTCCAATCCTCTTGCCCCAGCTCCCAAGTACTGGAGTTATACCATGCTCACCCAGTACTGAGCGTTCCGCTTGAATCCATCCTTCCAGCTGAAAATATTACAGCTACATGTTGAGAACACAGAATGGAAAAGACCAATTATTTCTTGCTCTGGAGGGGAGTCTTGGAAATATAGCTTTTTCTATGGCCAGGAATGCCAAGCCCAGGGCATCTGCAGACCAAACTGTCGAATGCCTGGGGCGTCTACTGCACAAGACCCTAACTTATGTGAAAGTTAGGGTTCTGGCTAGTCCTGAATGAACAGTGATTTGCTGGGTGACCTCTACATGATGGACAGACATCACTTGTCAGACCCTCATGGGCCATCTCCTTTGCAGGAACTGCTCCCACGACAAGGTGGTGTCCATGTTGCAAGGCAGTGGCGCAATGCCCACGCTGGTGGTAGAGGAAGGACCGGTCCCTTTTGCTAGCGGTGAGACTATTAAGCCATACATTTCCCAATACTGTATTGGTCGCTTCCCAGGAGCGCCGCCAGGGGTTGCTATAGAGCCGCGTTCAATGCTGTTCAGTGCTCTCTACAAAGTTTGCCTTTCCAATATATTGCACGCCCCAGCTCAGAAGGCTGCTGACCCCAGGTGTCTGGGAAACTGCACCTAACCTGGTGACTCCAGGTCACCCGTACCTCCCCATGCCTTGGTCTCCCGCAGATTCAGATTCTTTGGATTCCCCGACCCGGTCATCGGCTCTCACCTCGCTGCAGTGGGTGGCAGATATCCTGCCTTCCAGTATCCGAGTCCAAGGGAGGACCTTCAGTCAGCAGCTGGACCACCTCCTCACTCCTCCCGAGCGCTATGGAATCTGTCGGGCTCTTGAGAGCTTCTTCCAGCACAGGTGCCTTGGGCATAGCAGTAGGGACCTAACCTGTTTGGGCCCCACCCAAGTCCCATCTAAAACTGGCAATCCTGGTCCTCCTGCCCGTGCCTCCTCACCCTTTTTGGGGAGAGAAGGCTCTAAAAAGGCAATAGCTAGTATCAAGGGAGTTGAGGTGCCCTAGAACAAACCCCACCCTTTAAATTTATTCCTTTATTTACTTTTGAGACCCGGTCTTGCTCTGTAGCAGCTGACTGGGTTGGAACTCACAGAGATCACCCTGTCTTGGCCTCCTCAGTGCTGAAACTAAAGGTCACTGCCACTATGCCCAGCTAATCTGGACTCTGACACCATGGGCAAATACAGACATTTCTGTGAATTGAGGCAGGCAGAAACAGTTAATGGGGCGCCAATCAAGAAACCTCACCAGTTCGCACTTAGCCCCCTGGAATTTTTTTTTTTAACAGTAGCTATGTCTGTCATGCCTTGTAGCAAGCCTTCCTCCTAGCCATTCTTTTTGATTTGGTTTAAAGTATATATAATTCTAACCTTTACATAACATATAGTGTGCAATATAATTCACATGCTATATAATTCAGTCATTTATTTGTTTTTAATTTTAAATATTATGTGTATGGCTGTTCTGCCTGCATGTAAGTGCACCACATGTGTGCAGTGCCACACAGGCCAAAAGAGGGCGTCAGATCTATTGGAACTGGAGTTATAGGTGTTTGTGAGCTGATAGGTAGGTCTCTGGAACTGGACTTGGGTCCTCTGCATTAGCATCACAAATGCTTATTTATTTATTTATTTGTTTGTTTGTTTGTTTGTTTATTTTGGTTTTGGAGATAGGATTTCTCCTTGTAGCCCTGCCTGTCTAGCGACTCCCTCTGTAGACCAGGCTGGCCTCGAACTCACAGAGACCTGCCCACCTCTGCCTCCTGAGTGCTGGAATTCAAGGCGTGCACCACCACTGCCCCACAGCACAAATGATCTTAATCACTGAGCCTTCTATCTCTCTGGCCACAGTTCATTCATCAAATTGTTCAGTTCAGTGGTTTGGTAGTTTTGATATCCTTGCAATTATATGTAACCATCACCATGGTGAATGTTGGAACCTTGTCACATGTAAAAGGAATACCAACAACTTTCTGTGACATGCTCCTTCATCTTCATCCCCCAATCTTTCTTTTAAAAAACATTTATTTATTTATTTACTTACTTACTTACTTACTTACTTACTTACTGAATATGGGGGTCATGAACGCCACAGTGCCCACAGGAGTCAGTGAGTTTGGCGGCAAACACCTTTACCTGATATTATTTTTAGCTCCAATTTTGCAAAAGAAAAGAAGTTAAGTTGCTTGAGAAAGGTCACTTAGTTGGTAAATGGCAAAGCTGGGATTTGACTCTTACTTTTTTTTGATGGTGGTGCTGGGAAATGAACCCAGAACCTTGAGTATGTTAGGTAAGCGCTCCACCAATGAGCTAACATTCCCAGCCCAAACTGGGATTTGAATCAGAGCGGACTGCCTCTGGAGACTGCTTTCCAGTCCTCTCTGCTCTGTCCTTCGAGGGTGGAGGTCGAGGCGTGAGCTGAATTCCAGGGCCTGGAGCCACCGCCTCATCCACACCCGCAGTGATGAGCTCCCTGCTTCTGCACCCTCCCCCCGCAGGAACATCGACACACTCATCGTGGACGTGTACCCTGTTCTGGACACACCTGCTAAGCAGGTCCTCTGGCAGTTCCTCTACCAGCTGCTGACCTACGAGGAGCAAGAGCTGTGTCAGGAGAAGATCGCGTGCTTCCTGGGCTACACGGCCATGACAGGTAAGCAGTCCCTGGGGGTGGCTGCCAGCCGCCCCACTTGCCAGGTGACCCAGCAGACACCTGTTCTCGCCTCCCAGAGGTCTGGCCTTCACATAATATGCCCCTATGCCCAGGGTCTGGCAGATACATACTCAACATTGGAGCTTGGCTGGGAGGATTGTGCTTGCGCAGTTAGTCCTTCATGTGGCAAGCACGGCATAAGTGGAAAGTGCTCATTTCTTCATCCTTTCCATTGCTTCCTCCTCTTCCTCTCTCCTCTCTCAAGCAGAGTCTCACACAGTCAAGCTGACCTCAAACTCATGTGTAGCCCAGGCAGGCCTTGAACTCCTAATCTTCCCACCTCCATCTCCCATGTGATGAGATTTGGGGCGTATGTCACCTCAGCCAGGTTACACCAGTGGGGACGGAACCCAGGGTCTTGCCCATGCTAACCGAGTGCTCTCCAACTGAACTATAGCCCTGTCTTTGTTGGAGAATCCATGGCCAGGCATGGTGGCTCAGGCCTGTAACTTCAGCACTTGGGGAGGCTGAGGCAGGAAGATTCTAAGTTTGGAGTCAGCTGAGACTCACAATGTAGCTGTCCTAGTTAGGGTTCCTATTGCTGTGAAGAGACACCATGGCAACTCTTATACAGGAAACATTTAATTGGGACTGGCTTACAGTTCAGAGGTTTAGTCCATTATCATCATGGCAGGGAGCATGGTGGCACATAGACAGACATGGTGCTGGAGAGGTAGCTGCAAGTTCTACATCTGGATCTGCAAGCCGCAGGAAAAGAGAGTAATGCTAGGCTGAGCTTGAGCATTTAAAACCTAAAGCCCACCCCCAGTGACTCACTTCCTCAAACACAACCACACCTACTCCAACAAGACCATACCTCCTAATAGTGCCACACCCTATGAGCCTAAGGGGACCGTATTTCATTAAAAATACCACAGTAGCCCATAGTGAGACCTTGTCTCGGAATCAAAACAAGAGGTTAGGGATGGCTCAGTAGTAAAAGAATTTATTGAGCAAGTAGGAGGACTAGAGTTCAGATTCCCAGGACCCATATTACAGCCAGGTAGGTGAGGCCGACCACCTATAATACTAACACTCCATAGGTAGGGGATTGGGGACCCCTGAAACACATTGGCTATCAAGATTAGCAAAATGGATGACAAACTCTGGGTTCAAGAGAGAAGCCCTGCCTCAATATATAAAGGAGAGTGTGATAGAAGAACCACTGACCTCCACATGTGCACACATGCATGCACACAAACACACACATGCAAATATTCATACACACATATACACATATAAACAATTTTGAATTCATGCATCCTGTTCACCGTTTACAAATTCATCAGTACATGTCACCTGGATTAGGGCCCCGTGGTCAGATCACCTTGGCTGGTAGACTCCAGTGCACAAGCACACATGCAGGGGGCCGCTGAGCCACACACAACCTTACTGTTCCACTGCTACCTACACTGTTAGAGTATGTCCCCCATGTGCCTAAAAACCCCTGCGCTTGGGGCTGAAGATAAGAATTAGTGATGTAAGCACTTGCTGTGCAAGTATGGAAACCCACGTAAGTCCTGGGTGAGCACAGTGTCCTGTGACCTACCTGCTACAGACACTCTGCAGCCACATTTGCTAATGCTTCTCCTTCACGGTACCTACTTCCTACAGCTTGGAGGACTGAGGAGGGCTAAGGGCTTTTAGCATGAAACGCAGGGTCCCCAGAAGGGCAGCATGTGTCCAGAACATTTTCAGTTTGCCTAACGAGTTCTACTGGGTGTCGGTAAGCCACCTGGAATAAGCACAGGGTGTTGGGATCCAGAAGCATGGACCCAGAGCCCTGTTGGGAACAGCATCAGCCTCCACTAGACTTTCCATCCTTCAGCTGCTTTTCTTTGTTTTGTTTAGTTTTTGTTTTTCCTGAGACAGGGTTTCTCTGTAGCTTTCTTTGGTGCCTATCCTGGAACTAGCTCTTGTAGACCAGGCTGGCCTCGAACTCACAGAGATCCACCTTCAGCTGCTTTTCTTACTCTAGGTACCTGTGTTCTGGTCTCGGGATTCTGCTTAAGCATTACTTTAAAGAGCTAGAGATACATGTATTTCAGAGGTAGAGCCTCTGCCTAGAATCCCCCAGTGAGGGGCTGGGGTGTGGCTCAGTGGTAGAGCACCTGCCTAGAATCCCCCAGTGAGGGGATGGGTGTGGCTCAGTGGTAGAACTCTTTCCGAGCATGCACAAGGTACTGGGTTTCATCTTCAGCATGACCTAAGAAAACCTGTAGCGTTATCCTGGGACAAGGCAGGAAGGCCCCAGGGTCCAGTGGTCACATATGGTGGTGGTCACTTCTTCCCTCACCTTCCTTGCTGTGGAGGCTGACAGTTCAAGGGTGGCATGCCAAACCTTGCCTGTCCCACCACAGAACCTGAATCCTCACTGGACCTGGAGCCAGAGTCCACACCGGAGCCCACGCCGGAGCCACAACCACGGAGTTCCCAGAGAGCTTCTTCCATGTGCCGTCGTAGCCTGCGCTCCCAGGGCCTGGAGGCCAGCCTCAGCTGTGGTGAGGCCCCACCCCATGGAGAAAAACAGGGGCTGCTTTCCTCTCCTGTACATCGAAGTCAGCGGAATGATGAGTATTAGTCAGGGTTCTCTAGAGGGACAGAGCCCACACAATGAACGAAGATCACAAAGAGGATGTGTTAGATTGGCCTCCATGGTAACAGCTGAGTGGCCCAACAATGGCCCTCTGCATGCTGGAGAGGCTGGGCATCCATTAGTTGCTCAGTCCGTGAGCTGGAGGCATCAGTAGTTCTAGGTCCCAGTTTAGTGCCTGAAGGCCCACAGGATTCCACAGAGCTACTGCTCCATCTACAATGGGAACCTGAAAAATGTGGCTTCTGATAGCAACAGCAGCAGCGGCAAAGCGGATAGACTCACCAGCAAGGAGGGAAGGAAGGCAGGCAAACTTTCCCATCAGATCTCCTTCTATCTGCACTGCTGCAGGAAGGTCCTGCCCACTCCAGGGAGTGTTCCCTTCTCAGGTAACCCTTCCAGGCAGTACCTTCAGAGACCGGCCCAAAGGGGGATGCAGCTGATTCCAGTTCCAACCGAGCTGACCACTAGGGTTAACCGTCACAACGAGGAGTCGGGAACCTGGGGAATAGCGAGGCTGAGCGCTGACTGCAGGTCTGGACTGAGTCGCAGAGCTCAGGAAGGATAATGAGGTCTTCATGGCACGTTCCTGGCAGGTCCTGGTGATTGCCCTGAGATGCCTCTACCTCTGATCCCAGGCGAGCGGCAGGCTGGTGACGGCACATCCCTTCCGGAGACCCCCAACCCCAAAATGGTGAGGCCTTTCTGTCTTCCAGATGTAATCGATGATCATGGGCCCTGGTGGCCAGCGTGTAGGGAACCCTGATCAAAGTTTCCCAGCAGCTAGGGCAAACTGTCCGTGCGTGGTCCCATTGGTCAGCCCCATCTCCGTTGCCTACTAGATGTCCGCCGTCTACGCGGAGCTTGAGTCGCGACTGAACAGCAGCTTCAAAGGGAAGATAGGAACAGTGTCCAAATCCCGGGCGTCTCCGCCAGTCCCCAGCTTGGTAGGCACAGCAGGTATGGCCTCAGCCAACCTCTGGTCCTGAGGGTCCTTCTAGCCGGCTGTCCATATGTCATCCCTGCTCCCAGACACACCCCCTAGAGGCTGTGCAGCTGGGTCCCAGGGAAACCCAGAGACCTCTCTGTGCATGTGTGAACGGTCATCAAGGTGGGCTTGTCCCAGTCCCTCACTTGTCCTTTGTGGTCTTCACCCTGGCTGGTAACCTGGAACAACAGAGTGTCCCCCCAAGCGAGTCCTCAAGTTAGCGTGTGGCTCTCAAACACACTGTAAACTGCATGTCTTGCTGCATGAATGGCAGAGCTGGGAAGACAGTTTCTCTGCAGTCTAAGCAAGACCGGCTGTGCCTATAACACAGTCATCTTAGCTACTCGGGATCTGAGGCAGGAGGATCTTACTTCAAAGCCTGTCTGGGCCACAGAATGAGTGCAGGGCTAGCCTGGACAACTTATTGAGACCCCACCTCAAAATGTTAAGAAAGTGGGGTCCGGGGTTGTTGGCAGAGTATTTGCTTGGCATACATGAGGTCCTGGGTCCATTCCCAGGACCACACAAGAGTGGGTGTGGGGTGGCACACCTGTGGTGGAGAGCTCAGGAAGTGGAGGCAAGAGTCATCTTCAACCTACCTAGGGGGTTCCAGGCCAGCCTGAGCTATGTGAGACTCTGTATAAATTTATATATATTGGAGACAGTGTTTCTCTGTGTAACAGCCCTGGTTGTCCTGGAATTTGCTTTGTAGATCAGGCTGGCCTCGAATTCAGGGAGATCTGCCTGCCTCTGCCACATGAGTGCTGGGCTTACTACAGGAGTGCATCACTATTGCCCAGACAAAAGAATAAATTTTTTAAGTGGGGATAAAGGGATCTGGAGCTATAACTGACTGACAGAGTACTTGCCTTGGTCGCCACTACTGAGAAAATGGCGGTGGGGCGGGAGGGCAGATCCTCCCACTCCCTAAGATCCTCCTGTGTGTCTGAGGCTTGCTGGGCTGGGATGGTACCTCAAGACCCTTGCCTGAGACCTATGGGGGATGATCCTTCATGGGTCTTGGTGAGACCTTCAGGGAGGGGTATGTTCCCTTGTGAGCTGAGGTATGGCATGAATTGAAGCCAAGACATGGTCTCTACTTCACCTCCTGTGGTCTTTGGTTACTCTCTCAGGGAAGAGCCTGGGAGGCAATAGCCCAGAGACAGAAAGCATGTCTTAGGACAGACAGCTGACCACTCTTTACCCCATGCTGGGTACTGGCTGAAAAACTTCCTCTTCTTCCACCACCAATCAAGGGCCCAGGACCCTGTCTGGAGTCTCATGGCCCAGCGATCGGCTCCTGCCGTCCCCCTGCTATGATCCGCTGTGCTCTGGGGGCCTGGCCTCCCCCAGCAGCTCGGAGTCCCACCCCTACGCCAGCTTGGACAGCAGCAGGGCGCCCTCCCCGCAGCCAGGTCTTGGATCCATCCACCCAGACAGCCCGCCGAGTCCAGACCCCATCCGGCCACCCAGTCGCAGGAAGCTCTTTGCCTTCTCGCGCCCCGTGCGGAGCCGAGACACAGATCGCTTCCTGGATGTTCTGAGCGAGCAGCTGGGTCCCCGGGTGACCATTGTGGATGACTTCCTGACACCCGAGAACGACTATGAGGAGGTGGGCGTGCGAGTGGGCGTGAAGAGTTGAGGGGTGGAGGTCTATACCGGGTACAGTGTCCCCCAGAGTCTACAGGAGGCCTGTGTCACCGCAGACTACCTCCAACTGCTTCGCCCCTGCTTCAGTCTGCGCTGGAATCTGTCTGCTACCCCATTCTAAGTCTGGAACCACCCCAAGCTGTCCCCCATTCAATACTTATTCCACCATTGCCTAAGGCTATATTTGTCGTCTCAGGTTACTCCATTCCAACCTAGGATATCCAGCTCACAGCCTCAGGTCAAACCCACCAACGGCTTCTGTACCTTTCCCCTGGGCTATTTCATCCTTTCCCTAAGGCTACCTCCATGTACTTACCGTGTCTCAGGCTAGCCCATTCTCAAGCTGTCCCACGCACAACTTCAGCCTAAGGCAGCGGATTGCCTCTCCTGGTCCCTGTTTTCTCTTGCTCTCCACCCGCTTGCGGTTTTACCGCAAACTGTGCAGCCTGCAGGGCTCCAGCCTGACCTCCCGCTCGCCTTGCTCTCCCCGGGACAGATGAGCTTCCACGATGACCAGGGCAGCTTTGTGACCAATGAGAGAAGCAGCGCTAGCGACTGTGTCAGCAGCAGCGAGGAAGGAAGCTCTCTGACCTACTCCTCCATCTCCGACCACATCCCCCCGCCCCCACTCAGCCCACCACCGCCTCCACCCCTGCCTTTCCACGACCCCAAACCCAGCTCCCGCTCCTCCGAAGGTCCCCGAGGTCCTCCTCAGTCATTGACCAAACCCCTCACCCAGCTCACCCACCCAGTCCCACCCCCACCTCCACCACCTCTGCCCCCACCCGTGCCCTGCGCACCCCCCATGCTATCCCGGGGCGTGGGCCACCGTCGAAGCGAGACCAGCCACATGAGCGTCAAGCGCTTGCGCTGGGAACAAGTGGAGAACTCAGAAGGCACTATCTGGGGTCAGGTAGGTGACCTGGGGACCAGTGGCTCTCTCAATTGGGTGAGTGGTCTGGATAGTAACATTGATGGCAAGATCCATCTTCTAGCCCACTGCCTCCTCCTGCTCCTTCTTCCATTCCTCTTCTTTAGTGTTTTTAAAATTACATTTATTAAATTATATTGTGGGGGGGCATGGGTGTGGAGGTCAAAGGGCAACATCCCAGGGCTTTAACTTAGGTCATCAAACACCTGAGCCATCTCACCAGTTCCTGGCCTCTTCTAACATCAACTAGACTACTCCTTGGTCCTTCTCATCCTGCGCAGAGAAGTAACAGCCTTCCCAAAGATAAATGTGTCCCCAAGCCAAAAGCACAGTGGGGAGTTCTGAAAAGAGTACCCTACCCTCCTGCAAAACTCATCACTCCTGAGGCTGAACTAGTTCTCTTAGTTTCTAGTTTTTTACTCATGGCAATCCTTCTGCCTCAACACCACCAAAGTGCTGGGATTAGAGGAATGAACCACTACACCTCAACAGCTCAACTGCTCCTTCAAATGTGGCCACGGAAAGCTGGTGACAGTGGCTCATGCCTGTAATCCCAACATTGGGGGGGGGGTGGAGGCAGGAGGGTCAGTTCAAGGTCACCCTTGTCTTTATAGTCAGTTTGGTGGTGGCGGGAAGGGAAGTTTCTCCTCTTGGGTTCCTAGAGAACACATTCCTACAAACCCGAGATGTGTCCACAAACGTGCTCCCCAATGTCATCCCCCAGTCACCAAGACTGAACACACCTGGCCACCCGCACTGCGGTGTGTTCATTCTGAAACTATGTATGTACTTGTCTCTCTTCCTTTAGGATCTTTCCAGCAGCAACCACCCTCATCCTCAGCCCCTGTCCAAGCCCCTTATGGCCTTTGCAGACGGTCACCTTCTACATGAACTGTCTTAGTCCTTTGGTTCAGCGTCCAGCCGCTGGTCTGTCCCAGCTTCAGTGGCCCTAGCACCTGCCTAAGGCAGCCCTGGGATGAACCCATTCCCTGCCAACCCTCAGATGAACCCATTCCCTGCCAACCCTCAGGCAGGTGTGGTGGCACGTACCGGTCATCCCAACACTCAGCAGGCTGAGGAAGGATGATTATGAGTTCGAGACCTCTCTGGGCTACATAGCAGGTCTTTATCTCAAAAAGAGGGTAGGAGAGTGCTGGGAGATGGCTCAGTGGGTAGTGCCTGCCACCAAGCATCAGGACCTGGGTTCAGACCCCAGTGCCCTGTGAAAATCCGGACATGGTGGTGTATATCTCTATCTCCAGGGCTGAGGAGGGTGGAGACGGATAGATCCCTGGAGCCCATTGGCCAACTAATTTAGCCAATCGGTAGTGCTCTAAATTTAGTGGTAAGATGACCTCAAAAATTAGGGTAGGTGGAACTAAAGACATACTTTAGTAGGTAAGGGCACTTACTACTCAAGATTAAAGACCTGAGTTCAAATCCCCAGTACTCATTTTTTTGTGTTATTTTTTGTTATTGTTTTTAAAAAAAAAAAGGTGAGTTGGGTGGTGGTGGTGCATGCCTTTAATCCCAGCATTTGGGAGGTAGAGGCGGTCAGATCTCTGAGTTTGAGGCTGCCCTGGTCTACAGAGCGAGTTCCAAAACAGCCAGGGCTGTTAAACAGAGAAACCCTGTCTCAATAAACAAAACAGATGAAAACAAAAAAAGGTGGCAGGGAGGTAGTGGTGCACGCCTTTACTCCCAGCACTCTTGAGGCAGATGCAGGCGTATTTCTGTGACTTCTAGGTCAGCCTGGTCTACAAAGTGAGCTCCAGGACAGCCAGAGCCACAAAGAGAAACCCTGTCTCAAAAAAACAAAAAGAAAAAAAAAAAAAACGGTGGACTAGGATAAAGACACCCGAAGCCTGACACTGGCCTCCACATACATACATACACATGGGCAAGTATGTACACATAGACCAGACACACGCAAAAGGAGCCTTTGAAACAAGACAAACTACTCAGGCCTCTCCTGAGCCCTCTTAGTTGTCACTAGCCTCGTCTCTCCTGTCCCAGCCCCATCCTTGTGGATAGAGTACCAAGAATGGCTGCCTTATTGACCAGAAGGGCAATCGGCTTATAATTTAGATTATGTAGTATTTCTTTATTTAAAAAAATTATATATGTGTGCAGATATGTGCACATGAGTGCAGGTGCCGCCAGAGGCCAGAAGAGGGCATCAGGTACCCTGGCACGGGAGTGACCAGTAGTTATGAGCTGCCTGATGTGGATGTTGGGAACCACATTCGGGTCCTCTGCAAGAGCAGCCAGCATTCTTAGCTGCTGTGCCATTTCTCCAGGCCCTGCTTGTAGCATTTCTTTTGTTCTTTGGGGGCGGGGGGCATTCAAGACAGGATCCCTCCATGTAGCCCTGACTGTCCTAAAGCTCACTTTGTAAACCAGGCTGTTCTCAAATTCACAGAGATCCACTTGCCTCTGCCTCCCTAGTGCTGGGACTAAGGGCATGCACCACCACCACCACCCAGCTAATTTATTTCTCTTCCTCCCTCCCTCCCTCTCTCTCCCTCCCTCCCTTTCTTCCTTCCCTTTTGAAACAAGGTGTCATTATATAGAGCAGGCTGGCCCAAAACTCACAGATACCTCTGCTTCCTGAGTACTGGGATTAAAAGCATACACCACCACGCCCAGCTTCTGATTAGCACTTCTTGCAGCCTCCTCTCCCTCCTGCCTTCCTCTTGGACCTCCTGGGTCTTGGAGGTCTTGGGATCATCTATGTCTCTTTGGGAGATCCCAGGATGGACTTAAGAGGTCAAAGGCAGGCAAGCTGCCTGGGCTCTTCCTGCTTTGAACTTCCCATGATCCCTTGCAGCTCGGGGCGGACTCTGACTATGATAAGCTGAGTGATATGGTGAAATACCTGGACCTGGAACTCCACTTCGGCACCCAGAAACCTTCGAGTGAGTGGCCTGATGGCCCTGGGTCATGTCAACAGCCACACTGCCTGCTGCCTTCTGGGCGTTCTCTAGCTCCCAGTCCCCACAGCATGCACGTATTGCTCTTGGATCTTCCAGCCTTCAGGTCCTTCTGCATGCTTGAATCCCTCGACAGTGCTGCAAGCTAGATCCTGCAGCCACCTGCAGTTCTTAGTGAAGAAGCCCAGAGAGGCTAGGTAGTCGGCAGAAAGTCACAGAACCAGGATAGTGTGCGCAGCAGGCATCTATGAATGTCCTTCTCAGTCTCCCCGCCCCCCTAGTCCTTTCTAGGTATCTCCTTGTAGTGGTTGGAATGTGACTCTAAGTATCAGCAGTCAGTTCTTGTACACAACACAAGCTCAGAAAGTGGTCGGTTTTCATTGTTGGGGTCAGACAAGCCACGTGCTGAATGGCCTTAGGCTGAAAGGCTGAGGAATGAGGGGAGTTTGAATGCCTGGCGCTGATGTAGTTATGGCGATGCACGCCAGGAAAAGGGTCCTTGACCGCTTGCTGTGGCCACATCTCTCCCTTGGTCCTGCCACATCAGCCCTAGCCTAGCTTCCCATTCCCCATTAAGCTATCCAGTTTCCCTTCCAGAGCCCGTGCCCGGCCCCGAACCCTTCAGGAAGAAAGAAGTGGTGGAGATCTTGTCCCACAAGAAGGCCTACAACACCTGTAAGAAGCCTACGGAGTCCATCCTCTGGGTCACAGAAGCTGAGACCCGCAAAGGGGGTGGGGTGACCGAAATTCTGATGTGGAAGTTGGGACCTGTCGTCCTGCTAAATAATCCGCCTCTCAGGGTAACAGGATCCCCTTCCTGGGACTCAGGTGCACACCTAGGAACCCTCTATTGATCACGTTCACCACAATGGATTCCTTCGCTCTGGCCCCGCCTCCAATCACATTATCTATCTACTTCGTCCCTTTCTAGTTCCCAGCCCCGTCCGCAGATCACGCACGTAGTCCTGCTATGTCTTTGGGGCTCCTCCCCTTATCAGTCTATAAGACTCCCTAGCCTCTGGCTAGGTCCATGCCACGCCCTTCTCCACTAGGCACTTCTCCCAGGCCCCTCCTCCTGTATCCCTCTAAGTTTCTCTCAGTAGCCACGCCCAATCATCAAGCCCCCCCCATTCCCTGAGGCCCCACCCCTGCTCCGAGCTCCGCCCTCTCCCTGGGCCCCGCCCCGGCTCATCCTGGTGCCCTGCCCTCAGCCATCCTTCTAGCGCACCTGAAGCTGACCCCTGGCGAGCTGAGGCAGGTGCTCATGAGCATGGAACCCAGGCGCCTGGAACCTGCGCATCTGGCACAGTTGCTGCTCTTCGCTCCCGACGCCGACGAGGAGCAGCGCTACCAGGCTTTCCGCGAGGCTCCAGGCCGCCTCAGTGAGCCGGACCAGTTCGTCCTGCAGGTGCTAAGAGGGCCCCCTGGTCGTCGCCGCCCCCCCACTTCCCGCCCCCAACATGGCTAAGGGCGCCTTCGCCTGGGCTCCCCTCCGCAATCGGGAGTTAGCTTCTGTCCAGGTCCCTTAGATTGTCCCTGGCCTCTGAGTCTCAATTTAACTCCTTTGATGACCCGTTCCCACTCGCGGTCAAGGCAGATGGGAGAGAACATCCTCTTGGGGTCGTGATAATTTTTCCCAAGGAGTACCCAGTTCAGTAGTCAGAGGACTCCCTCCCCAGGCTGGTCAGTAGGTACTACTGACTGCGGATGGATGAATCCAGGCTCCTGACTTTCCTGTAGATGCTGTCGGTTCCCGAATACAAGACCCGCCTGCGCAGTCTACACTTCCAGGCCACCTTACAGGAGAAGACAGAGGAGATCCGAGGCAGCCTTGAGTGCCTGCGACAAGCATCCCTGGAGCTCAAAAACAGCCGGAAACTCGCCAAGATCCTGGAGGTCAGGTGGCTTCCCATGTCTGCTTTTTTAACCTGATCTTCTGTCTTCCAGGGGCTCCCAGCCTGGAAACCAAAAACTACACATGGGGAGAGGAATGGGGTGAGCCTATGGACCCAATCACCCTCGTTTTTCTTACAGTTTGTGTTGGCCATGGGCAACTATCTCAATGATGGACAGCCCAAGACCAACAAGACCACCGGCTTCAAGATCAACTTCCTGACAGAGGTGAGGGCCAGCAGGCAGTCACTTGCTCCTGCTGCCAGGCTTGGAGGTCAAACCTATGTCACGTTGTGGCAGTAGAGCCAAGTGTGGTGGCATACACCTGTAATCCCAGCGTTTAGAAGGTTGAGGCTCAAGGATCAGAAGTTGGAATCTAGCCTAGGCTAAATAAGAGCCTGATTCATACAACATACAATGTTCAACAGGGGAGAAGAAAACGTTATGCCCGTAAATTCTTCCCCTGGCTGGGGAAGGGGAAACAGGCTGCACACAGGCTCAAAAGTGACTCAGGCAAAGGGCAGGAGCATGAAATGGGGCTTCTCCGGTTCAGATCCAGGACGTAGACTTGTGAGGGGAGTTGGAAAGGGTATTAAAGACCAAGGAGTCTAGGAACACAGGAAAGCCTGGTGTCATGTGACCAGAAGTCTGGTGAGTGGGACTTTGAGGAGCATCTGTGGCGGGCGTCCCTTACAGCTAAACTCCACCAAGACAGTGGATGGGAAGTCTACCTTTCTGCACATCCTTGCCAAATCGCTAAGCCAGCACTTTCCTGAACTCCTGGGCTTTGCCCAGGACCTGCCCACTGTGCCCCTGGCTGCCAAAGGTAGGTTGGGTTCATGGGTGAGGGAGACAGATGCATGCCTCCCTGAGCTGGGGATGCAGCCCCCCTAAGACTTGGTTCCTTCCTGACATGCAGTGAACCAACGAGCCCTGACTGGTGACCTGGCTGATCTCCATGGCACTGTCAGTGAAATTCAGGTGGCCTGCCAGAGCATGTCCCCCTCCAGCGAGGACAGGTTTGCTGTCGTCATGACTGTATCCTCTAACCAGCACCAGACTGGACTCTGGAATGGTCGGGTAAAGCTGACTGTGGCTCTAGGGCTCAGTGCAGACCCTTGCAGAAATTCCAGGCAGAAGCTGCGTGTGCCCAGGGATTCTGGGAGGGGTTCCATCCTGGATTATGTAGAGTCCACGTGCTTATACCAAAGCTGAGTAGCTGAAGATGGTGTTCTTTTGTGTATTTATGACACTGGGGATCGAACTCAGAGCCTCAGGTGTTCAGGTATATGTTCTACTGCTGAGCCAGGCTGGCAGCCATCACTGGAGGATTCCCAACAGGTATGCTACCGCCAAGCCCTGCCTTCATCCCCTCCCTGAGGGATTCTAGACAGGTGCTCTACCACTGAGCCACACCCCAGCCCCTCACTGGGGGATTCTAGGCAGGGGCTCTACCACTGAGTCACACCCGGGTCCCTCACGGGGGATTCTAGGCAGGTGCTCTACCAGTGAGCCACACCCAATGGACACATGGAGGCACTGAGCTATAATACCCAGTTCACTCCCTATTACACATTTGAAGCTGAGTCTCTCTGAGTTGTCCAGACTGACCTCAGACTCACTCTGTAGCCCAGGCAGGCCTTGAACTTACAATTCTCTAGCCTCGTCCTCCCAAGGATCTAGGGTGACAGGTCTCTATCACCAGGCACACTCATAGTTCCCAAAGCCATTGATATGTTGACAACTATCTGTCCTCATAAATGGTGGGGCCCGGATTTAAATCACAAGAGACAAGGAGAAGCTTGGCCAGTCAGGCACTGTAAGCCAAAAGCAAGACGAGAGAGGCACTGGGGGGACTGAATCCAGAGCATTCAATATTGTTCTCCCAGTGAACTGTGCACTTTGAATTAGGGCCACTAAGTCTTTCTTACAGTGCACCAGATACTATCTTAAATCCTGGAGGCCCAGAGAGGGAACAAGCTGCCCTAGAAGGACAGAAACAATGAGCTTTTGAACTGTTTTAAATACTAACAAAAGCTATAGGAAAAAGGAGGCATTTTAAAAAGAAAGAAAACAAAGAGGAAGGAAGAAAGGGGGGGAGAAAAAGAGAAAAGGCCTGCTGTGGTATGGTACACATGTACTCAGAAGTAGAGACAGGGGGATCAGGAAGTCAAAGTTAAACTCAGCCAGCCTGGATTACAAGAGATCCTGTCTCAAACACATAAACCAAGTATCAGGTAGACAGGATCAGCCCAAGGGAGTGGTCTGAGAAGTGGGCAGTGAGCTCAGCACACTGAAATCCCAGCACTCAGGATGCTGAGGTAGAAGGAGCTGGAGTTTAGCCGGGCGGCACTCAGTAGACAGAATCAGGTGGATCTTTGCTGAGTTCGAGACCAGCCTGGTCTACAAGAGCTAGTTTCAGGACAGACTCCAAAGCTACAGAGAAACCCTGTATAGGAAGGAAAAAAAAGGAGGAGGAGGAGGAAGAGGAGGAGGAGAAGGAAGAGCTGGAGTTCAAGGCCAGCCTGGGTCACCTAATGAGATCCTGTCTATAAACAAAACAAACAAATAACAAAAACGAACAAACAAGAGTCAAGAAGCTACTAAGCAGACGTCTCCAAGACAATGGCTCCCCGTTGTGGAGAGAGGGGACGTCTGAGGATTTACAGAATGTAAATTAATTCTGCTTGAAGGACTGACTGGTGTCCTGAAACCTGTGTGGGGAGTGGGAGGGGGCACAGTTCTCTGCCTGCAGGAAGGAAGATTCTATCAGGGCAGAGAGGGAGCGGAACAGCCAGGGCCGTCTGGGGTCACATTCCAGCCCGGGAGGGTAGAGCACCCAGCGGCTGTTTCCTTAACCAAGGCCCCTCATAGTCCTTTCTGGAAACGGCACAACCGGCTCTGCGGGCTCTGGACGGGCTGCAGCGGGAGGCCATGGAAGAGCTAGGGAAGGCACTGGCCTTCTTCGGAGAGGACTCCAAGGCCACTACCTCAGAGGCCTTCTTTGGCATCTTTTCAGAATTCATGAGCAAATTTGAGGTGAGTCAGGGTGGAGGCTGGAGGGGCCCCTGAAGGGAGATGGGGCCAGGAGAGCATCCTCCCCAAGTTCCCCTGGGAAAGGGTGTCCGTAAATGGCATATACCCTGTCTCTGGTGTGGTGGGGCCACAGCCTCAGCACCAGCCATCTGGGTGCCAGGAAGAGGCAGGAAGGGTGTCATTGATGCTGGGACCACTGAGCACTCCCTCGCATCTCCAGAGAGCACTCAGCGACCTGCAGGCAGGGGATGGCCCACGCAGCTCCGGGATGGTTTCACCCCTGGCCTGGTGACAGCTGCCACCAAGCATCTTCTGCAATCTGAGCACGGAGACGGAAGGTGGAGGTTGCGACCCCCCGAGGGACGTCACAGGGTCCAGGGTACTTGATCATGCAGCTTGTCTGCAGGAAGGGCTTGGGTGCGGTGGGGGCTGCAGCCCCGTATCTCCGGCTACCTCAGCTGCTAAGCTCCGCCTAGCCCTCTTCTGCCCATCCTCCTTGGTCTCCCAGACAGCCTGCCTGGCTTCCCGTCACCACAACGTGAATAAAATGCTGCTTTGTGTCAGGGGCTGTCCCACCTGAAGGCGGATTGCAAAGTGGCCGCTGGCCTGGAACCCTTGCCTGTGGCTTGGTGGGAACACACCGCTAGGATGTATACAGAGTTACTCTGTGAGTCTGCTGGAGGGGACTCCGGACCAGAGACGGACACTCCCAGATGAACCTACTAAGCCAGCACCAGAAAGAAAGCCTACAAGATCACTGCCTCCACGGCCGCTGGAGGAGGGCAGGCGAGATGAAGACTGTGGGACTGGGTTGTGGAGGCTGGGGTGGCTGTGGCAGCACGGAGCAGGAGAGAGAATGCTCAGCTGGGGCTATTGAGAAAGAGGGAGAGGAGGGCCACTGCTATTAGGCCACTGGATCTAGGCTTTGTCTTCTTTTTGTGAATTTATTTATTTCTGAAAGACAGGGTCTCGTGTAGCTCAGGCTGGCCTCAAACTCACTGTGCAGCCAAGGGTAACCTTGATCCTCCTGCCTCTACCTCCCAAGTGTTGGGATCATAGGCACGTGCTACCATGCTCCATGTCTCCATGTTCTTATTCTCTCTCTCTCTCTCTCTCTCTCTCTCTCTCTCTCTCTCGCTCTCGCTCTCGCTCTCGCTCTCGCTCTCGCTCTCGCTCTCGCTCTTT
>NW_026068109.1:462910-473143 GCF_014885135.2 Alexandromys fortis
TATATATATATAACAGACTGGCCTTGCAGTTCACTATGTAGCTCAGGTTGGCCCCCAGCTCACCACTATACTCCTGCCTAGGCCTCCATAGCGCTGGCCACTATGTTACTAAGGGGATGAACCAAGGGCCTGGAACATGCTAGGTAAGTACTCTGCCACTGAGCTACACCCACCCCAGCCCTCGCTCTGCTTTTGGGGAAGTGTCTTAGTTGCTCAGTCTGACTTTGACCTCACTCTGTAGACCAAGTGGGCCTTGAACTTTTAAGTCTTCCACCTTAGCCTCCCCAATAAGTGGAAGGCAGGCCTGCACCTCCTGGCCCAGCCACAACCGAGAGATATGGGGCTCTAATTCTGTGTGGAATCGGGGTGGGAGTGGTGTGCACAGAGCAGGTGGGGGTCAGAGGACAATGGCATGAGTCGGCTCTCTCCTTCCACCATGTGGGTCCTGGATATTGAACTCAGGTCACCAGGCTGGGCAGCAAGCACCCTTACCCACTGAGCCATCTTGGTGCCCTAAGAATCGAGCTTTCAGTCTTACCAGCCCAGATCCTATTTAGCGGTGGTCAGATGCGAGCTGGAGCAGTTGGGAGCAGAACGGAAATCCTGGCGGTTAGGGCAAAGGGGATGTGGCAATGGCTGGATGGGGTAGTGACATCAGTTCAGTGGTCAGCTGAAGTTCCTCACCTGGGTAGTGATGCCATTGCCTGGAACAGGCTGAGTGAGGAGGGCAGGCTCAGGGGTAGCTGACACAATCTGGGCCGTCCGGGATCCCCAAGGCTGCACTGTGTAAACCTGGCATGAGAAATGAGTTGCTTGGAGCCTGCACGTGGATGGGACAACGAACAGAGTTACCATCCCTTGGTTTTGGTGTTCTAGGCCCAGATTCTCACAATACGATGCCATAGGCCTCTCTCCCATGCTGCTGTTTCTCTTTGGGTCTGTTACTCTCTGTGTGTTTGCTCAAGTGTGTGCCACACATGAACGTCAGAGGGCATCTTGCGGGCTTGGCTGCACATGCTTTTACCCAAGGAGTCATTTTGCTTTCTGTTTTTAAATTTTTTTTTAATTAAATCTATTTTATCTTGCTGGGATTCAAACCCCAGGCCCTGTGCTTCCAAGTTCTACCACCATACTACCCCTCCACCCCTGGCTATTATTTATTTATTTATTTATTTGAGACGGTGTTTCCAAAGCCAGGCTGACCTTGAACTTTGACCCCCTCTTGCCTCTCACTCCCAGTTACTGGGGTTATAGGCCTGTACCACAAAGCCCAGTTTGACTTTTATTTTAATTTATATCCTTATTTTTTTTGAGACACAGTCTCTGTAGACCATGCAAGCCTCAGATCTGTGGCAGTCCCCTGCCTCAGCCTCCTGCCTACTGAGACCGTAAGGCATGAACTACCCACCCCAGCTCTTCACTTGACTTTCTCCAGAAGTATGAAAGGCCTTCATCTGTATCTTGGATTTTTTTCTTGCCTGTTTTTTTTATTTCATTTTTTGTATCTTGAATTTTTTAAGATTTATTTATTTATTATGTATACAACATTCCTTCCATGTATGCTTGCATGCCAGAAGAGGGCACCAGATCTCATTACAGATGGCTGTGAGCCACCATGTGGTTGCTGGGAATTGAACTCAGGACCTCTGGAAGAGCAATCAGTGCTCTTAACCTCTGAGCCATCTCTCCTGCCCCCTGCATCTTAAGTTTTAAGAAATTAGTTCTATGTGAATGTATACATCCATGGGTGGGTGGGTTTGTCCATGTGAGTTTGGTGTTCCGAGGCCAGAAGTGGGGATCCGGTGACCTGTAGCAAAAGTTCGAGACTGGTTCGTGTAAGCTGGGAGCTCCTAACTGCTGAACCATCTCTCCTGCACCTCAGACTTTTTCTCCCACTAAAATCAAAGTCCCAATAGGTAAGACTTGGAACCTTTGGTTTCTTTTCTCTGGGACAGAAGACTATGCAGACCAGGCTACTCTCAGACTCTGTGGAGAAGATGACCTTGAGCTGATCCTCCTGCCTCTACCTCCTCAGTGCTGGGATTACAGGCATGCACCACTACCACGGAATCTTTCTATAGCACTGGGGCTGGGAGCCAGGGCTTCATATACGCTAGGCAAGCACTCTACCCACGGAGTCAGATCCCCAGCCCAATCTGGTTCTTGAGAGCCTTCCACAGTCCTTGACTCTGAGTTGTTCTCTCCTTGTTCCTTTCTTATACTCATCCAACCCATAAAAACATTTGAACCAAGAGT
This sequence comes from Alexandromys fortis, assembly GCF_014885135.2. NCBI lineage: Eukaryota > Metazoa > Chordata > Mammalia > Rodentia > Cricetidae > Alexandromys > Alexandromys fortis. Next base: position 465,167 of record NW_026068109.1, read on the forward strand.
GTGTGTCAAGGAGGAACCTGGCTAGTCAGCATACATGTCTCCTTAGCAGCGAGACTTGTACACAATGCCTGGTTCCTGCGTCCCTGGAAAAGGGTGTCAATAACCCTTGTTGGGCAGCTGGAGAGGGGCTCAGTGGTTCAAGCACTGGTTGTTCTTCCAGAGGACCTAGATTCAAGTCACATGGAGGCTCACAGCCATGTGACTCCAGTTCCAGGCGATCTGACTCCCTCTTCAGGCCTCCACAGACTCTGAACACATGTGGTGCATAGACATACATGCAGGTCAAACACCCATACACTCATAAAACAATTTCCTTTCGAAACAGTCCTTGTCGGGGAGCTGGAAAGATGGCTCAGCTTAGAATGCTAGTTGCTTTTACAGAGGATGGGGTTTCCAATCTCACCAACACAGGAATTTTTGTTTTGTTTGGGGGGGGGGCGCTAATCTTCTGATGTCAATTTCTGACCTTCCTAGGCACCAAGCATGTAATACATTCATGCAGGTATAACATCCATACGCATAAAATTAAATAACTAAACCTGGATTTACAAGTTTTGGTCCATGTTGTAGGCCAGGAGAGATGGCTCAGTGGGTAAAGGTGTTTGCCACTAAACCTGACAACCTGAGTTCAAATCTCCAGTATGCATGTGATGGGGTAGAGAGGGAACAAGTTGTCCTCTGACATCTTTGCAGGTATGCACAAATAAATAAAGAATAATATATTTTAAAATCTCTGATGGAGTTAGGATTTAAAAGCATAGCTTATGCCGGATGTGGTGGTACACGACTTTAGTCCCAGCACCCAGGAGACAGAGGCAGGTGAGTTTGAGGCTAGTGTGGTCTACAGAGCGAGTTCCAAGATAGCCAGGGCTACACAGAGAAATCCTGTCTTTAAAGGAGGGGAAGACAAAGTAGTAATAATAGTCACAGTTTATTCAGAAGGCTGAAGCAGGGAGATAGAAAGTTCAAAGGCCTGCTTGGGTAAATTATTGAGACTCTATCCTTGAAATAAAAAATAGACAGGAGGAAGAAGAGGCTAGAGGTGTAGTTAGTGGCAGCGTGCTTACTGAGAATGCTTGAGGTGCCAATGTTCAATCTCCAGAGATCCACAGATTATAGACTCCACCAGGCAAGATCTTCCAGTCCAGGCAGAGCTCCATAGCATTTTTCCTGGAGTTAGAAACACATGCCCCTTGCCTGAAGATTCAGCCACTTGACTGCAGTTTGACAAGTCAAGCACTAGCTAGGATTTTTTTCCTTAACTTGCCTTGTATCTGTTATCAATTTGTTACAGCAGTGCTGTGTAACAAACTGGCCTTAACCTTGCTTTCCTCTACATTATCCCAAGGTGTTGGACATGCTAGGTGGACGCCCCGCTGCCGGCCATGCCCCTAGTTCCTTCCTCAGTAAGGGATTCTATCTGAATTATTTAACCTCCATTTATTTATTAGGGCGCATCCTCTACAGAGGCATGTGGAGGTCAGAGGGTAACCTGAGGAAGCCAGTTCTCTTATTTCACCATGTGTATTCTGGAGAACGGAACTGTCACTAGTGGGTTCTGGGCAAGCCTATGTTGCTGGGCCAAGCCCCAGCCCCTTATTGGTGGTTTATAGGCAAGTGTTCTACCATTAACCTCTATCCCCACCCTCTTTCAAATTTTAAATTTTGAGACAGAGTTTTACTAAGTTACCCAGGCTGGTCTTGAATTCTTCCATTATAATTCAAGCAGGCCTAGAACCTGGAATCCTTCTGTCTTAGGCCCCAGGTAGTTCAGATGAAAAACCTTAACTCATAATGAAATGACAACCACTTAGTGCTCAAGGCTTGAGTGACTTGGGCCGGGCTGATCTGAGCCAGATTCCGTGGATCCTCATACCTCTGCAACTATGCGAGTCAGGTAAGTGGCCTTGCCAGTAGTGCAGGGGTTTCTCCCACACGTGGAACTGTGGCAGAGAAAGCGAGGACAGCCTCAGGTGGAGGCTCATCCTCTACCCAAAACTGGGATCCCTTTCCTAAGTGAGGCAAGAGCCCAAGAGAACAAATAAGCAAAAGCACAGAAATTCAGGGCTGGGGATATAGCCCAGTTGGTAGAGTGCTTGCCTAGCGTGCTTCAAGCCCTGGGTTTAATTCCTGGCACTGCATAAATGTACTGTAGTGGTGCATGCCTGTAATCCCAGCACTGAGGAGGTGGAGGCAGGAGGAATGGAGTTCAGGGTCATTGGAGCCAGCCTGGGCGACAGGAGACCTCGTCTCAATCAATAAATCAATACACACAAGCCTCTCGAGGTTGTCTCAGAACTGGCACACTAGCGACAAGGGCCATTCAGATTGGAGTGGGAGAAAAACCATCTGTTTATTTTAATTTATATTTTGAGACAGGGTAGCCCAGGCTGGCCTTGAGCTCAGGCAGGCAGATGCTGCGATGGTCACACTGTGAACTCAGGAATATGGGGAGTATCAGAACATTTTTTGAAATCTCCTACGTGGCCCTTTGACCAAGCAGGTTCCAGCCTCCTTAAGGTCTTAGGTGACAGCCAGGGGTGGTGATGTACACCCATGATCCTGACCCTCAGAGGTGGAGGCAGGAGTTTCAGGGTTGTTCCTGGCTACATAATGAATTTGAGGCCAGGCTAGGCTACATATGAGGCCATATCTCAAAACAACAAAACCAGAAAGATGGCTCAGTAGGTAAAGGTGCTTGCTACCAAGCCTGAGACCTGAGTTTGATCCCTGGGACCCACTTGGTGGAAGGGAGAAAACTGACTCCCAAAACTTGTCCTCTGACTTCTACATGCACACTCAACCCATTAGTACACACACACACACACACACACACACACACACGAATTATTGAAATGTTCAAAACACTGGCAAAACAAAATAAAAAATTCTACATGGCCCCAAGTGTGCCTGGACTGAGCATTGCTCCAGACTGTCACCAGGTGACTGCTAGGTCACCTGTGAGTAGTCTCTCCTGCAGACACTCCAGTGGGCAGCTGTGAGCTGGGCCTACCTACCCACCTTCTGTCAGAAAAGCCCCTTGTATTCTTTTGGAATTATTGCTCCCTTATTCCGGGGCCAGCTAGCTGAACAGGTACAGAAAGTAAGTGGCCGTGTGGCTCAGAGACAGTTCAAGACTCAAGTCCAGACAGCTTGAAAGGGGAAGCTTCCGTTTCTCTGGAAGCGGTGTGTGTACAAAGGGTGGGAACCTGGGGGTGGGGTGCCTCCGTATCAGCAAAAGACAAGAGAAGGTTGATATGTGCATCTTTGCCCTTGGATCCAGCCGTGCCTGAAGTACACATCTGGGCTTAGCAGTTCCAAAGCCACCACGTTTCCCTTCTACGGTAAAAGGTTAATTTCTTGACCGAGGCTGGCTATAGACAGACCTTCCGTGTTTCTAACATGCTTTCTTTACTCATGAACATAGCTGCTAATACTATTGACAGGTGCCACATACAATGCTGGGTGTAGACACCTTGTGGGTCAGGACCTCACAATTTAATTTCCTATATCTTATGGGGGTTCTGCCCCAGAACCAGTGCACAGTGCCGTGTGTGAACCAGTACGTGTCTCCTCTCCAACCCCTCCCTCAAATGATAAAATGTGGGTGCCGTGCTTATGCTCCCGGAATTAACTTGCTCCTCGACAATAGCAGTGACGTAGCCTAGCCCTGCGCAGCTTTCCCAGTGGTGACACCGTGACCTTTACTGAGTAGGGCACTTCGTGTGTTTACACATTTTGTTTCAGTTTCTTCACAGCCCTCCGAGGTGGATTTTGTGATTTCCTTTTTACAAATAAAAGTCTGAAACTCATGGAAATTGCTGGAACTTTCTGGATCCAAAAACTCTTGTCTGTGGGCATTCAAAGCTTGTCCTCTTGAATGGAAATTTTATTCTTTTTCTTTTCTTTTTCCAGATGGGGTTTCTCTGTGTAACAGTCCTGGCTGTCCTGGAACTCACTTGGTAGACCAGGCTGGCCTCGAACTCACTGAGATCTGCCTGCCTCTGCCTCCCAAGTGCTGGGATTAAAGGCCTGCACCACCATCTCCCAGAAAATGGAAATTTCTTTTCTCTTTAAAATGTTTTATTTAATTTTATCTGTTTATTGGGGGAGGGTATCCCAGTTCACTTTCAATCACCATGATACAGATCGTGGTCAAAAAGCAACTTGTGAAGCAAGGGGTTTATTGAGCTTACATGATTCGATTATGGTCATCGAGGGAAGTCAAGGCAGGAACTCAAGTAGGGCGGGATCCTGGAGGTGGGAACTAAAGCAGAAACCATGGAGGAAGACTGATTGCTGACTTGCTCCCTCTGGCTCGCTCAGCACCCCAGGACTACCTATACAGGGGTCACATTTTCCCCAGTGTCCTGGGCCCTCCTACACCAATCAAGAAAATGTTCCCAAAGACTTGCCCACAGGCCAATCTGGTGAGAGCAACTTCTCAACTGGTGTCTCCTCTTCCCAGAGGACTCCAGCCTGGGCCAGGCTGACAAAACAAAAAGCCATAGACAGCTAATCCGTGTAGGGGGTGCCTGCCACAGAGCGTGGAAGTCGGAGGACACGTCTCAGTAGTTGGCTCTCTCCTTTCACTGTATGGGGGCCAGGGATTGAACACAGCTATTTCATATGTATGTTTTGGAGGCCAGGTTTCTCTCGGATTTGTAAAGTGGTCACTGTGTCTCAATGTCTTCCATCATTTCTCTTGGCACACATGTATCCGTGGTGTCTCTTGGGGATTTTGTTTTCCTTTAGAGTTGTTTGCCTGCTGGAGCTGGAGCCCAAACCCTGCACACCCTGGACCAGTGCTCTGCCACTGAGGCAGACCCCCAGGCCCCTCTGGGGGAATTCTAGGCAAACTTGTTGCCAGTGTGTTACATCTCCAGCCCCTCCCCCTTTTGAGACACTCTCTATGTAGTAACATAGGCCAAGCATCTGGCAATCTTCCTTCCTCTGCCTCCTGTGGGCTAGGAATACAGGCGTGGACCACCACCTGGTTCCCTCTTTCTAAAAGGACACCAGTTCTGTTGAATTGGGACCCGCCCACACAACCTCACTTAACATTAATTTCCTCTAGGTTTTTTTTTTTTTTATTAATTTTACCTAGGGTTTTTTTTGTTGTTGTTGTTGTTGTTTTGTTTTTTTGAGAAATGTTCTTAGCATGCACCACTGGCTAGTTTCTAACTTGAAATCCTTCTGCCTCCAGCTTTAATGACCTCTTTAAGAACCTTGTCTACAAATACACTTACCACCTCTGGTAGTGGAGGTTGGGCCTCAGCATCTGAAATTGTGGGGAGCACAGTTGAATCCATCGCCGTGACTTTATTAACTAGGGTTGTGAGAATTATCTCCTGAGTGGGAGGTATACCATGTCTACCCCCCCTTCTAAGTTCCCAATGTCAAACCAAAGGATGATTGCACCCAAGTTCCCCTGCAGAACCACCGAGTTTATTGGGCTTACTTAGAGTGCATAGGGAGGAGATACTAGCAGGAGTGTAGGGAACCCCAAAGTGGCCACACTAGAAAGTCTTTACCCAGCGTGAATGATGGCTTCTGTAGAGATGGAGCCCCCTTCCCAGAATATATCCTAGCACCTCCTGAGACCTACGCCCCCAATCCAGGCCACTGTGCAATTATGGAAAAACTGCCCAAGACTGGCTTGGAGGAGGAGTGGGACCCTGGTGAGGGTCTACAGCCTGTCTGCACCCTCTCCTTCCATGAGGGAATGTCAACAGTCAGCACGGCCAGCTGGACTGGATCATCTGTGCAAGCAGGCACAACTGGACTCCCAAAGGATAGGGGATGTTTGGCTGGGGGGCGGGGTGTGGTTACCAAGGATGTGATGAATGATCCTAGCACCAAGGAAGCTTCAGAAGTCTCTAGGTCAGGGACACTTCACAGCTACCAGATTCTATCATGCAGGGCAAGGCCCTATACACACACACAGATACACACACAGACATACACACAGGCGCGCACACACACACACACACACACACACACTTCTATACATTTCTATGCATCTTCCCCATCTCCATCGCATGTCTTCTGATCCTGCCTTCACCTCCTCCTATTCAGAGCTATTTTTTAAAAAGTAAGCCATACTACATTTACTTGGGTGTGTGTGTGTGTGTGTGTGTGTGTGAGAGAGAGAGAGAGAGAGAGAGAGAGAGAGAGAGAAAGAGAGAGAGAGAGAAACCACATGTGTGACTGTCAAAAGACAACTGTGGCAACTGGTTTTCTTCTTTGAGCATATGGATCCAGAGAGTTGAACTCAGGTCATGAGGGTTGGTAGTACGCATCTCCACCCTCTAAGCCATCTTGTTGTCCTCTTCTCCCTTTAAGAAACTAGCCGGACGGTGGTGGCACATGCCTTTAATCCCAGCACTCAGAAGGCAGAGGCAGGCGGATCTCTGTGAGTTCGAGGCCAGCCTGGTCTACATGAGCTAGTTCCAGGACAGGCTCCAAAGCCACAGAGAAACCCTGTCTCAAAAAAAAAAAAAAAAAAAAGAAAGAAAGAAAGAAGAAAGAAAACAAAAAGAAAAAAGAAAGAAAAACAAGACCAAAAAATCTTTATGTATGTATGCATACGTGTATGCATGTGCACATGACCATGTGAGTTCGTGTATGCATGTGGGAGGACAGTTTGCAAGAGTCAGTTTACTCCCTTCACAAGATGTCAGGCTGAGGAGCAAGCACCTTTACCTGCTGAGCCATCTCGTGGGCCCTAAAAGCTAATTCTTCACCTGTACCATGCACTTGTCTTCCTGGGCACCCGGCCTCTCAGTCCATCAGTGACAGAGGCCACTGTCCCTTGGCTCTTTCTGCCCCTCTCCCCTCCCTCAGAGCCAGGCCTCCCTGGGCCACTGTCTCCCCCTGTCACCAATGTCCTCCACTCTCCGAGGCATGACACAGACTGGTGTCTCTGCTATCTCTTCCCTAAGCCCACTACTTGCCCACGCAGGAAACCTCGGGAACCTGTTCTCCTTATCTGCCGTGACCACAACCTTTGAACTGGGCTACTGCTTGCCCTCCCTTGGCAAATCTGCACACGCCCAGGGTTCAGCTCCCAGGTGTCCTACCTGACACAGAGCTTCCTGTTGGTGCAGCTCTTTCCAGCTTCTCCAAACAGCAAGTGCTCAGTAATTGCATGATCAACAAAACCAGAGTAAAATGAAAAAAAGGGTGACCAAATTGCTCAAGAAAACCACCAGTGACTGCCAATACAACTTGCTTGGTTGACTGTTTACCTAGCATTCAGGAAGCTCTGAGTTCCATCCGTAGACCACAGAAGTCAGGTGTGGAGTGCATTGCCTGTTATCTCAACATTCAAAGTCATCTTTGGCTTCTTATTAACTTTGAAGTCAGCGTGGGTGACGTGACACTCTGTCTCAAAAACAATGTTTGTTCAAAAGAAGAAGAAACCCAATGTGCCTAGGAAGCAGAGGCAGGCATATCTCTGTGAGTTCAAGGCCAACCCGGAGTTTACACAAAAATAAAACAAAAGGAACAAAAGGCCAGGCAGTGGTGGCACATGCCTGTCTTTAATCCCAGCACTTGGGGGCAGAGGCAAGCATTTCTCTGTGAGTTGAGGTCAGCCTGGTCCACAGAGTGAGTTCCAGGACAGGCTCCAAAGCTACACAGAGAACCCCTGTCTTGAAAAACAAACAAAACAAACAAACAAAAAATCCAGGCAGTGGTGGAGCACCCCTTTAATCCCAGGACTTGGGAAGCAGAGATAGGCGGATCTCTTGAGTTTGAGGCCAGCCTGGTCTACAGAGTGAGTTCCAGGACAGCTTCCAAAGCTACACAGAGAAACTCTGTCTCAAAAAAAAAAAAAAGAGAGAGAAAGGATGGAAGGAGGAAAAGGAAGAGGAAGAGGAAGAGGGAGAAGAAGAAGAAGAAGAAGAAGAAGAAGAAGAAGAAGAAGAAGAAGAAGAAGAAGAAGAAGAAGAAGAAGAAGAAGAAGAGAAGAAG
>NW_026068109.1:474154-477697 GCF_014885135.2 Alexandromys fortis
CCTCTTCTCTCTCTCTCTCTCTCTCTCTCTCTCTCTCTCTCTCTCTCTCTCACACACACACACACACACACACACACACACCATCATAGTGCAGCATTCTTAAGCTGTCTGGATTTCTGGTGCTGGCTCGAGTGGAGCCAGTCTGCTTGACTGACAGTTCTTTCTTTCAAGGTGGCCAGGGCTACATAGGAAAGCCCAGGAACTGCCTATTCAGGACCCAAATTGCCCTGCCCCCAACATCCTTGCTTGTTTACAGGGAAATAACAGGAGTACTGGGAATAGCTTACAAGAACCAGTTGTTAACACTGGTAGTAAGGCTGGGGAGATCATCCAGGGCTGGGGACTTCCCTCCAGACCTCACGTGTGTACAGTAAGCACACTGACTGGGTTATCTCTCCAGCCCCCTAACTGAATTCTTCAAATTTCTTCTTTATAAATGGCAAACAAGAAACACTGTAAATCCAAAAAGATTGCCAAAGACAAAAATCCATAAGAAGCCGAGTCCCAGTCTCCAGCACCCACATAAATGCCAGGCAGGTGTGGCAGAGCTTGAGCGGTGGAGATAGGGGACCCCTCAGCAAGCTGGCTGGCTAGACTAGCCAAATCAGCAAGTTCTGGGTTCAAGTGAGATGCCCTGCTTCAATCCATCAGTCGTAAAGTGCGCTAGGAGGCCATAGACATCAATATCTGGCCTCACAGCACACCCGAGTGCACACACAAGCAAATGCACATATAAAAAGCAAAAAGCAAGCCGAGGAAGAGGAAAGAAAAGAAGTGGTGGGATTGCGCAGTGGTTAGAGGAGCTTGTCGTCAGTGGTGGGATCGCTCAGTGGTTAAAGCAGCTTGTCGTCAATCGAGACATCTTGACCCACTCTTGGAGACCCTCATGTTGGAAGGAGAGAACTGTATCGGATTGGATGTCCCCACGCCACCCACAAATAAATGTACTTTTAAATATTTACTTTTATTATTTCAGAGGTGTGTGTGGGTATGTGCAGGTGCCCTCAAAGGCCCGAAGCATCAAATCCCCTGGAGCTAGTGTTACAGGCGTTGTAAATTGCCCGGTGTGGGTGCTGGGAATTGAACTTGGGTTCTCTATAAGAGAAGCACGCGTTCTTAACCGCAGAGATTTTAACAGTGCTTACTACTCCCACATGGCCCCTGAGAGGGATACCCCTGCTGTCTTAGTAGGATAGGGAAGAAAACGCAGAGATCCTTACAATGGAGTGTCATTTCAAAACTTAAAAAAAGGAAATCGTTGGCAGCTGGGCGGAAACCCTGGAGACGGAAATTGCGGAGCACTCTGGGTCCTCCTCAGTCGGCAGCCCACGCGGGGTGTAGGGTCCGGCAGCTCACGGACTCGGGGCCTTTAAGGGGCGTGGCAGGGGCGTGGCCCCAGCGGGCGCCCGCTCTCCCAGGCTGCCCCGCGCGTGCGACGGCAGTTCGGCCACGTCCCTGGCCACGTCGCGCCCGCTCCCGCCATCTTTCGCCGCTTCCTCTCTCAGGGGCTGTCGCTGCGTCCTGAGTCGCTGCCGAGCCTCGGGGCCGCCGCGCCGACCGCCGCCGCCATGAACATCTTCCGGCTGACTGGGGACCTGTCCCACCTGGCGGCCATCGTCATCCTCCTGCTGAAGATCTGGAAGACGCGCTCCTGTGCGGGTGAGCGGTCGCCGGGGCGAGGCGCGGGGGGCAGGATCGCACGGAAGGACCCGTTCGGCCCTCGGTCGCTGGGAGGCTCGCGCGGGGCTCGCGATGGCAGGACACACCCACCTCGGCCGGCCCAGCGGGCCTTGAAAGCCCTCCGGGTGTGCACACGGGTTGGGGTGTCCGTCGCAGTCCTGGGACCCCGGTCTGCGCTTGGTCCGCCCGCGAACTTGATCCGTCCGGGTGCAGAGCGCTAAACTGCCCCCCCCTCACTCCCGCCCCGGGTCCCGCTGGATCTGAAAAGTTTAGGACGGGGTGTGTGGGGTTCTAGTAGGCGTGTCCCTCTCTTTGGGCTTTAGGGGGGCACCGCTGTGTCCCCAGGAATCAGTGGGAAACTTGCTCGAGGACGATGGATAGAACCGCGGGGCGGGCGAGCAGGGCCTGACGTGGCAGCCAGGCCACCCGCGAGGTGGGGCCAGCTGGAGGAAGAGGGCATCCTGCTCTTTATCCTGTTCTCTTCAGGGACTGGAGCAGGGGATGGGCAGGGGAGGCAGGACGGTGTCAGGTCAGACCTGTGCTTACTGTTAAAAGGGCTGCACTCAAGTCTTGGGGTTTAGGATCTCGTCCATCATTTAAAAAAAAAAAAAAAAAAAAAAAAAAGATGTGACTTATTTGGCACAGTTTCGTGCTTCTTTGAGAAGCGAACTGGTGTTTTCTTTCTTGAGTGTGGCCATCTAGTAACTGGCTCTCTTAAGCTGCAAGCGCTGGGTACCACTGAGGTCTCCTCTGTGTTCTCATCTAGTTTCCTGGCTCCACGTCACCAGTGAGTTGGCCCTGTCCCTCCCTCCAACTCATGCATATTTTATTGAGTATTGCAGAGAGCCACTAGAATGAACTTTCCCTGTACAAAAGCTGTGGATTTCTGCATGCCATTAAATTTTAAGACTCTTCTAAGTTTTAGATAACTTCTTGGTAAATATGATGGTGCTTGCCTGTAATACCAGAATTTGAAAGGTAGAAGCCTGAGGATCAGGAATTCAAAGATAGCATGGACTATAAAAAACCCTGTCTCCAAAAACAACCTGTCCACCCAAACCCAAAATACTTTCTTAAAATACTGTCCTTAAACTTAATGCCATTGCCCCCAATGAAATAGCTTTGTAAACTCAAATTTAATTTTTTTCAGAGACAGCAGAAGATAGGCGTCCTAGAGGACCTGGGTGATGGAGACGCCACCTATCTGGTTTATTAACAAACTTAAGTCATCTAAAGTTAGCGCTACCCCTTTGCCTCTGCTGTCTGAAGATCTCATCTCTCTCCCTGGAACGTAGTTGAGATCCAGGAAGTGAGCACAACCAAAAGAGACCTTTGACCAATCAAAGTGGATGTTACAAAGTCCTGGAAACATCGTGTCTGGCTTGGAGGTGACCTGAGAGGCTCCATTGCGTGATTTGTGATGACAGCAGATTAATGGTCGCAGTTGTGATAGGGTGTGCATTTGGTTGTCAGCTTAGTATTCTCTATGGCTCATCTCAGACAGCCCTTAAAATAACCGTGTGGGCAGGTACCCATGCTGGAGGAGGGAACCAGTCGTGGGGAGGGAAGCACAGTTTTGATGAAGCCAGGATTGAAACATAAGCAGTAATTCGTAATTTGGATTTCAAATTAACACTTGCTTCGTCCTCTGCAGTTCGTCTGCACCTTTGATGCTAGTGCTTCGGGTGTTGTTGTTGTTGGACTCTGACACAACTTTCAGTCTTTAGCTTTCTTTCAAAATCTCTAAGACTCTTCATTCATAAGGTTCTTCTGCCAACTCCAAAACCACAGAGAAACCCTGTCTCGAAAAACCAAAAAAAAAAAAAAAAAAAAAAAAAAAAAAAAAAAAAGGAAAGGAAAAAA
>NW_026068109.1:487683-497639 GCF_014885135.2 Alexandromys fortis
AAAAAAAAGCCACCATGGTGTTACTGAAAACTGAACCCAGGTCCTCTACAAGAGCAGCAAGTACTCTTAACCATTGAGCTGTCCCGTCCCCCGCCCCCAGTAGAATTCTTAGGAGAACCTTGAATAACAAGGGAATGGAAGGTGGTGCTATTGAATATTCATTGTTTTCCTGGGAGATTAGAGTATTCCAGTTTAAGTGCCAAGATGGGAGGTAAGGAGGTAAGCTCAATTCAGGTGTTTCCCAAGTGTTCTATGAAACCATCCTCACTCCTGGACTCAGGGGTCCTCTTCATGATGCTATGTAAAATATCCTGGCCTCTCAAGAATAAAAGTCACCAAGATCATTTTTTCTGAATTAAACACTCACTTGTCCTAGCTTGTTTTTCATCTTAAGTTATAATAGTTGTTTAGTGACTTTGAGAAGGAAGAACTTGATCAGAGTTTCTCAAATATCTGGAACTTGAGCTATGTCTGTCCAGGTGGTTCTCAGCTTGAAAACGGGAACTCACGTTAGCATTTGAACACAGTGCTCAGCACTCCAGCACTTGCAAACCACAGGACAGTTCTCCCTAAGGGAGGACAAGCCAGGCTGGCAAGGAAGCAGGACATTCTGTTTTTTGAGTGTTTAGTGTGGCTTCAAACTTGAAATCCTCCTGCTTCAGCCTTCCTAGAACTAGGATTGCAGCTGTGCACTGCCACTCTGAGGACCTGTTTGATACTGGAGCAGCAACCTGATCTTGCTTGAATGTAAATTCTGTGGCCACATCTGGAAATGAAATGTAGAGTATTTTGTGTGCCTGAATTGCTAGGCATCTTATTGGTTAATTCTCTCTCAGATTGTCACTTTTTTTTTGTTGTTGTTGTTGTTTTAAGCCCTTATCTAGGGTACTTTAGAAGAAGAAGCTATAGTATTTACTCATTTATGGTGCTGGAGTTTGAACCCAGAGCCTCGCTGAAGTCAAGCAAGTTCTCTGCCAGTTCAACCAAATCCACATCCCAAAGCTGTGTGTTTAGGTGAAGTACTTTCTGACGTTCCCTCTAAGTTGACAGTCACTGTCAGTGCTGAGCACTGAGTAAAAGCCTGGTGGGGTCCTGGGGTGAGTGACCTTCAGCCTGCCTCCTTTGCTCTCTCCTTTCCTCCTAGCCATTGTATAGTTACAAACTTTTCAACCTATCAGATTCAACAGGAGCAACTGTCCCTGTATTTCACATAGCTGAATGATTAATTTATTAATACTTTTATTTATTTATTTATTTTGCTGGTGTCGCGGATTGAACCTAGGACTTCATGATCTGTGCATGCTGGTCAAGCACTCTGCCACAGGACTCTATCCCCCAGTAGTAGTGCTTATTTTTGTTGTTCATGATACTGAATATTTGAAGCTTTTGCATCACATTCCTGGCTTCCTCTTGGAGCTGTTTACTCTGTTCCTTTGAGGGCTATAGTCTCTTAGTAATCAAGGCATGCATTGATTGACCACCCTCTGTGTACGCAACAGTGAGACAGCTCAGCAGCAGATGGCAGCAAAGTTTCCAGTCTAAGGCTGCAATGGCAGAACCCTTGGTTCCATCCCTGCATCTTATTTTTTTTTTGCTTCTTTTTCTTTTTTTTTACTTTTATTATTATTATTATTTTGCTTCTTTTTCAAGATGAAACTACTTCATCATATACCAGTGGCCTTGATGACACATGGCAGAATTGACCAGCCAAATAATAACTTTTAAGGACATATTAAGACTTTTTACAGGAGGATTAAATAAAGGAACTGCAAAAGTCATGACCTCTAAGAATCAGCACTGTCAGTAACATGACAGGCTCCCAGAGGAACATGGAGTCTTTGAAAAGAGAGACCAAGATAGTATTGCTTTTCCCTTTTTCTCAGAAAAAAAGTACTAAATACTGAAACTCACAAACTTGTTAGAGTAAGAATATACTTTGTTTGGCCAATCTACAGCTTTGCCATAGTCATGTATGCAATACTAAAAACAACTTGAATGCATTTTCTAATTCTTTCATGGTGCATTTTGCTTTGAAATTAATTTACATAAAAATTTTATTTGAATAATTTCCAACGATTAGAAATGACATTACATTAAATATTACTTTTTTTTGGAATGATGCATAAAGACTATGAACCATGGGGTATTTCCTTCATGCTAACTTGAGTCATTCTTTTCAAAACTCATAAGTAGACTTGTCAAGAGCTCTAGATATCTGATTGGTTTAGTAATGTGGAGTATTAAGAATGAGTACAAGCTAGTTACCTAACTAAATTAAAATGTTGAAATTTGCTGGGCTTTCTCCTCTGGAATTGCAACCTTTGCAGCTCTGAGAAACTCATCAGGCTGTGAGATCCATTTCCTGCTTTAGAAAATCCAGGATAAAAGGACTCAGTGAAAAAGGATATGTAAAATTTGAACTAAGTTGTGAATCATCAAATACATATTTTCTGAATCTATAATAATGCTTGATTATTTTATAAAACATTAAAATCAACAATGTAATCTCATTGAGAACTTCTGCACTATTCTGTGACCTGCATCTTATTTTATAAACTGAGCGTGGCAGTGCATGCTGTCATCTCAGCATTCTGGAAGTAGACACAGGAGGACCAGAAGTTCAAAGCCATCTTTGGCTGTGAAAAATCTTGAGAGAATAAAAAAGATGCTGCAGTGAGAGAATGCTTGTTCAGCATGTGTAGCATGTGTGAGGCCTGGGTTTGAGCCTTAGCATTGCACAAAGAAAGGTGCAGGTCAGGTGAAACGGTAAATCATGTGTGAAGAGGTACAGACATGGGTGTCAAGCCATAAGGGCAGTAACTTCTGTGAGTGTGAAGTGGATACCTGCTGTGGCTTCCCAGCTGGAGTGTCAAGACTGCAGAGGGAAGAGTGCTTCTGTAGCCAAGAACAGTGTTGAGTTGCATGCCTTCCTGCAGTGCTGTCCTCACAGGTGTGTGCTGACATGCCAGTTTATGAAGTGCTGGGCTTTCGTGCTTACCAAACACTATCCCTGCGCCACATCTCCAACCACAAAACAGATGTAGATAGACATGTTTGTGTAGAATTCACACCGGTAAAGCTACAAACAGGTTGGAGAGATGGCTTGTTGATGTACTCAGCTGCTGTTCAGTTCTCAGCAGCCATATGGGTGGCCCCAGGGGACCTGATGCCCTCTCTGTCCTCACTGTGTACCCCCACACACATAAATAGAATCTAGAAAATAAAAATAAGTAGAAAATATAAAAATTATAAAAACAAACATAAATCCACAGGGAAAATTATAAATAATTCAAATGTCCAGTGGTCTCAAATATTTTTATGTCCACACTGAACGTGAAGACATTAAACACGATGGAATCAGACATGTGTATTCTTAGGAGGAAAAGATGATTCCAAGATATGACTTCAAACGGGTTGTAAAACACAAGGTTACTTTAAAGGGTAAAAATGTATGTGGTACACATATAAACATGAATGGAAAGGGGACTTTAAGGGCTAGTGCAATGGCTTGCAGAGGACTTGGATTGGCTCCCTGGTGCCTACATGGGGCTAACAATGATCTGTAATTCCAGTTCCTGGGACTCTGACTGCTTCTGGCTTCCACAGGCACCAAGCACACAAGTGGTACACATACATACATGCGGCCAGACACTTGTACATATAAAACTAAATACTTTTTTTAGAAAGGGAGGGACCTTAAAATAGCTCATACACTTAAAAGGAGATGAGCATGCTCTTTAAAAGATTGGGACTGGAGAGGTGGCTGTCATTGAGAGCACTTCCTGGTTTTCTAGAGGACTTGGATTTGGGTCTGATACCCTCTTGTGGCCACTGCAGGCACCTACACTCATGTGCACTTAACCCACAAAGACATAAATACTTAAAAGTAATGAAGATAAATCTTATAAAAGAGAAGATCTTCTACTCAGCTGTATATTTTAGCCCATTTGGAAAGGTTTAAGAATATGTACTTTTTAATGTTGACTGTTGTTTCTCAAGTGTTCACAACAGCATGTGTACTATAAAGCACTTTCCTCCACTGTTTCAGCATTCTCAATAAATTAGTGTAATCTGTGTTTGACAAGCAGAGATAGTGGAATTAGGGTGGCATAGAATAAATCCAGCCTTACACAGCATCTTGACTGAATTAGTTAGAACCTAGACCCTTTGATTCCAAAACCTCCCTTCCTGCTGAGAATCTAACCCAGAGCCTTGGACACACTAGACACTCTACCAGTGAGCTACATTCTCTGCCTAACATAAGATCCTGCCTTGTAGCCCAGGCTGGCTTTGAACTCTGATCTTCCTGTCTGAGATTCCTGATTACAGCAGATAGGCTGGGATTACAGGCTGCTTCTGCCACGCCTGGCTGTGAGACTGTTTTTGTTTTTGTTTTTTAGTTTTTCGAGACGTGAGACTGTTCTTAAGTGTTGAGTTGTGGAGTCCAGGGAAGGGTCATGAGTTTTAAAAGAATGTCCAAGCTGGGGGCGTAGGTGCACATTGTAATTCCAGCACATGGAGGGATAGGGGTGGGGGTGGAGACTAGGATAAGGAAGTCAAGACCAGTTTTGACCCACAGCAAATTTAAGATCAGCTGTCTCCACCAAAAGAAAAAGTTTTTTGTTTTTGTTCTTTTAAATTTAGACTGTCCAGATCCTTTGAGAGACTCTTAGGATTGCAACCTCTCAGGGTGGCCTGACCCACAGTGCTTGGTGGCATCTCTGCTGTTATTAGAATCTCCTTCCTTTGGATAAACCAGTAGGAATGTCAGAAACCCAACTTTGAACTTCACTGTAATTTAAAGTCCTGTGGGCTCAACTGTGGAGATGTGGGCTTTCATAAGCCTTGCTGAGCTCTGTGGGGAAGGACAAGAATGAGTGATACTAATATAAAGGGTTTTGCTCTTAAATGTAACTGGAAGATGCATTAGGTATCAGGGCGTCAGTCTAGAGTGCTCTTGAGTGCTTTGTATATGTTCACCTGGGAACTTTTATTTTGTTTTGGGTTGGTTTTAGTTTTTCAGGGTTTCTCTGTAGCTTTGGAGCCTGTCCTGGAACTAGCTCTTGTAGCCCATCGGCTGGGAACTTTTTGATCCAAGATCAAGTTGGTATTGCCTGAGATTGTAACTCAGTAATGAGGGTCTTGCCTACCATGAGGCCCTGGGTTTGACCCTCAGCCCTGCAGGCAGGCAGACCGCCCAGCTCTGCTGATCCATCAGTAGACAGATAAGGTAGCAGCTATTCAATTCCATCCCAATCCCAGGTGATTCTTGCCCACCTCCTCCTATCTTTAGCTTGAGATTTCTTCCTTTTGTGAGGTGAGACACCTTTAAGTGAGAAAGAGAAAAGCTGTTACTTGCTAGTCAAGCTCCAGACCAGGGAGAATGGTTGCCACAACCTTTAAGAGTCCGAGATTCCCAGATGGTAGTTCCTGTGTGGGTTCCACACCATTGCACATACCACCTGGCTTCTCCTTTGCCCAGTGCTCACTCAGGGTGTCTCACCCTCCCACTTGTAGTAAGATAGGGCAGAACCCAGGGCACATTATCTGCTTCCTGTCCTAGAGACACAGTAGGACTCAGATCCTCTGCAAGTTTCATCCAGAGACTGCCCGTGACATGAAGACAAAAAGAATTCCAGCCGGGAAGTGGTGGCGCATGCCTTTAATCCCAGCACTCGGGAGGCAGAGGCAGGCGGATCTCTGGGAGTTCGAGGCCAGCCTGGTCTACAAGAGCTAGTTCCGGGACAGGCACCAAAGCTACAGAGAAACCCTGTCTCGAAAAACCAAAAAAAAAAAACCAAACAAACAAACAAAAAAAACCCCGAATTCCATTTTCTTTTGAACATGTGTTTTTCTAGACCCTACTACATGTCAGGTCTAGTGCACAGCACAGGAAGTACTAAAGGGAATGAGGCACAACCTCCACAAGAGACTTCTGTGTCTATTGGAGGCTGTGGAGGGCACAGGAACCAGACCATCAAAGCTGAGTCAGAGTGTGTGAGGCCAGAGGGCATCTCAGGTGTCCTTGCCTTCCACCATGTTTGAGCCCCTCCGGGGATTTCTCTGTCTCCACTGCCCATCTTTCAGTAGAAGGACTGTGATGGCAAATGCCTGCTGCTGAGCCTGGCTTCACATGACTTCTGGGGATCCTCTCACACGCATGAGCCAGCTCCACAGAGTGTCTTCTAGTGTCCGTGGAGAAGCCAGGGCAGCAGCTGGCGTGAAGTGCCCTTGGGATGAATCAGCAGCACTAAGGAAGGGAGTCTCCAAGTGGAGGTGGTAGCTGTTCAGTTGGGTCTCAAAGGACAGTGATGAGCTAGCACTCTTGACTTGAGTGCAGGGATGCTGATTGGTAAGCATGTACCTGGAACCAGAGCTCCACTGGAACAAACCCTTTTTTGGCAGACTGCCTGTCTGTGTTCTGTTTTTATTGAAAAGACAACTGGAAAATTCTCAGGACTTCACCAAATATCCCATAGGACCTGTCTGTGGCTCCTGTCTTTCTCACCCCAGTGTGTAACATCTGCTTCGACATTTTCCCTCTGAAACAGTATTCTCTGGTTAAAAGAAGCCCCCCTTTCTGAGGAAGCAGTAAGCAGATTGGCTGCCCAGCTCTGCCCTAGGTCCTTGCATGGAAGCAGTCAGCTTTCCTTCTTTCTACTCCTTTGTGAAGGAGCTTGTCACGCCTAACGAGAAAGGTCTTCAGTCCAGGCTTGTTGTTTCTGTAAGCTGTAAATGACCCAAGAAAGTCAAAGAGTGCACTTAACCATGTTCCACAGGAGAGAAAGGAGTGAGAGTGGAGAGAGCTCTCTGCCGGTCCGTGCTCTGGCTGTGTGATGGGTGGACTGTGCACTGCCGCTGAAACAGCTTCGGATCCCAGTCAGCTTCCAGTTGTCATAGATTGCTCCGTCTGCAGCATTTGAAATTCACACAGATGTGTGGGCAAGGTCCCCTGTATAATGTGATCTGGTTTCTCCACGTGAGCTGTGGCTGCCCTGCTCTGCAGGGAGAAACATGGTGTCAAGGCGTATCTGTTTTTATTATGTATTGTACCGAGACAGGGTCTCTGTGCAGCTCAGGCAGGCCTGGAACTCAGTCTTCCTGCTCCAGCTTCCCGAGTGTTGGGAACTCAGGCGTGTGCCAGCACAGCCAACCTCAGGAGTTAGGCATATGCGAATCATACGGAGCTGTTTGAGCTCAGTCCTTGGAGGGTAGACATCTTGGTGTATTGGTGATACTGTAAGAAAGTCACTTGCCAAGATTTATCCACCATAGGAGGACCAGTTAGGAGAGCCAAAACGGGGTGTTTTAAGGAAGAAAAGCTTTATTTTCTCTGGTTTAATCAGTTGTCCCCAGGCTTGGGCCTTTGACCCCAAGTGCCTTCTCTCGTCTGCGGACTTGCTGTCCAGGGTGATCTCAGGAGCCAAAGTTCTTCCCCAGGGCTATCCTAACTCTCACCTTTTTTTTCTTCAGGCATTTCTGGGAAAAGCCAGCTTCTGTTTGCACTGGTCTTCACAACTCGTTACCTGGATCTTTTTACTTCATTCATTTCCCTCTATAATACATCTATGAAGGTATGGTATGACATCAGCTCCAGCACACCTACCCCCATGTGCACACCCAGGGGAACTACTCGCTTTTTTTTTTTTAAATTTAAATTCTCTAAGACTAATAGCTAGATACGCTATTCTGTTAAAATTTTTCATTTTCAATGTGTGTATGTGTATATGCAGGCAAGCACATGCTGTGGTGACCGCATGGCGACCAGAGGGCACTTTTGGGAATAAGTTCTGTCCTTCCTCCAACCCAAGTTGTCAGCCTCAATTGGCAAGGGCTTTTACCTACTGATGCACCTTGCTGATGCGTCTGTGTGTCTGTCTCTAGAGAGATCTGAGCTTCCAGTCATGGTCACCCCATTGCACTCTCTTGTCCCCCTTCTGCTTTCATGTCTTTTGCTTTATTTCTTGATTTTTCTAGTGTTGGGAATCGACTGGAGCCTCACATTCTGCAAGCACTTTACAGCACCCCCTCCCTACCCAACATTTTGTGTTTGAAAGCATCTTGATAAATATAGGTTAAAGTGGGCATGCAGCATTCGGGTTTATGATCTTTGCTAAAAGTCAAATTTGAGAGCTGGTGAGGTGGCTCAGTGGATAAGGAGACTTACCACCAAGCCTGACAATTTGAGTTCAATCCTGGGGACTCACATGGTGGAAAAAGAGAACCAACTCCTGCAAGCTGTCCCTTAACTGCCACACACATACACAAACACATATATCAAATAAATAAGTGTTGAAAAGTTAAGGAAAAAAGAGCAAGTTTGAGTTACTTGTAATCATTTTGTTCAGGGCTCTAGTAACCAGGAAATATTTGACTGTCTTAAAAATGGCTAGGTTGGGCTAGGAAGGTGGCTCAGTCTGTATAACGCTTCCATGTCAGCGTGAAGTGTCAGTTTGATCCTCAGCACCTGTATAAGTTGTGCGTGGGGGCACTCACTTGTAATCCCTGCTCCAGGGAGGTAGAGAGGATCCCCAGGACTCAGTCCTGCCAGCCTAGTCTGACTGCTGAGCCCTTTGTATCAAGAACTCCTTCGGTGGAGCAGTGACTCAGCAGTTAAGAACACATACTGCTCTTGCAGATAAACTGAGTTTGATTCATAGCACCCCACATCAGGAGGCTTAAAACAGTCTGTAGCTTCAGACCATCTTACTCTCTTGTGGCTTCTGTCAGGTATATACTTTACATACACATAAATTAAAATAACTCAAACACCCAAGGTCAATCTCTTTCTTACACACACAGGAACACAAACCTGGATAAATCCAGGATAACTAGGTTGTTGTCTGATAAGATGAAACTGCAGGTACTGCGGATGGGAGAGTCTAGAGCCCTCTCTTCTGCAGAGTCCCGAATCTCAGCACAATCCTGCTTGCTTGCTTGTGGAGCCAGAACCCAGCTGTAGGTTACAGGCAGGGCCCTGGGAAGCCCCCGGCTACAGTAAGCCTGGACTAGGTATGGTCCAGAGGGGGCTCAGTGTGGGTGCACCTACATGTGTGCTTTCTTTATTAATAAATGTGTAGGTTAAAACCAAAAGTTTTAATACATGCTGATGATTTACAAACATAAATGCATAATGAGGCCTGGGAACTGTTTAGTGTCGTTGTGGGGTTAAGGGCTTGGTGATTACCCTCATTTCCCCATTTAAGTCATTTGCCCCAGTGTTTTCCTAATTAGGCTGTATTTCCTAGGAAGAAGGAGTAACAAGACTGTGTTCCTATCCCAGCCATCTCTATTCATGATTGAAATCTGCATTTGATTCTTAGGCCTGAGTGTCTGCAGTTTACAAATTGATGTAATTTCAGAATACTAGGCTTTTCCTTGGGGCAGGGTGACCTTTTGAAGATGAAAGAACACAGGACTCAATTGTAAGCCCTTGGACAGTTCTGTTGCTCTGTACCCAAAACTGCTGTCTTAGAGGCAGAATTTTTACAAACTGGCTTTCAGGAGGAAAAGTTTTTAAAAATAATAGTAAGGCCTGGAAAGGTGATGGCTCAGTGGATTAGATCACTTTTTGCCCTTGCAGAGGATTTGACGCCTGTAACTCCAGTTCTAGGGACTTTGATCCCTTCTGCCCGTGGAGAGCACTAGACAGGTGTACATATATAGATGCAGGCAAAACACTCACAAAAATAAAAACTTAGAATCTTAAAATACTAATAATCTTAAACAAAGCTAACTTTTGGCTTTGCTTTGTTGCAATACCAAACTAAATTTCATAACAATCTGGATGTTTATTGTTAAAGTAACACAATATTTTATGTTTTAGTATGTCTATTTTGCATATATCTTTAAGTGTACATGTATGGGTGCACACATGTTTGGTTTTTTTTTTTTTTTTTTTTTTTTTTTTTTTTTTTTTTTTTTTTTTTTTTTTTGTTTGGTTTTTTTTTTTTTTT
>NW_026068109.1:497690-503849 GCF_014885135.2 Alexandromys fortis
ACAGGGTTTCTCTGTGGTTTTGGAGCCTGTCCTGGAACTAGCTCTTGTAGACCAGGCTGGTCTCGAACTCACAGAGATCCGCCTGCCTCTGCCTCCCAAGTGCAGGGATTAAAGGCGTGCGCCACCACCGCCCGCCGGGTGCACACGTTATGTGATGTTTTACTCTTTTGGCTTTTTGAGGCGCTCACCACCCAGCTCCCAAATAAATCACACACAGAGGCTTATTCTTAGTTATGAATGCCTGGCCTTAGCTTGGCTTGTTTCTTGCCAGCTTTTCTTATATTATCCCGACTACCCTTTGCCTCTGGACTTCTATCTTTGTCCATTTCTATACGCCTTTCTTTGCTTCTTTCTCTGTGCTTGCTGTGTAGCTGGATGGCTGGCCTCTGGTGTCCTCTCCTTGTTCTCTCGTTTGTTCCTTGCTCTCCTGGTCTCGCTTCTCGTATTTATACTCTCTGCCTGTCAACCCCGCCTATTGTTTCTGCTTCACTATTGGCTGTTCAGTTCTTTATTAGAACCATCAGGAGTTTTAGACAGGCACAGTAGTGCAGCTTTGCAGAGTTAAACAAATGCAGCATAAACAAAAGTCACAGACGTTACACTAATTCCCCAGTACAGACATGACTGTGCTCGAGTGTGGGGTCAGGATCCCTTGAAGGAGTTGGTCTCCTTTCAGCACATATGGCCCAGAGATTACACGACAGTCGTCGGGCTTCGCCCTAAGTGCCTTTACCCACCAAGCCATCTTTCTGGCCCTAAACAAATGAGTGAAGTTTAAGCAAAAGCCACTGTGGCAAAACTTTAACCTGCATTAAAGTGCTTATCTTATCTTTACAAAAAAGCTAGCCAAAGAAGTGTTAGACAGAAGTCCTTGGTTCAGAACTGCAGTGAACTTTGCAATCTTTTCCCTCTAAGGCTGCTGTGTCATAGGTAAGATGAGATGCAAAGCCTGTTTCTCTCAAGTTTCCTACACTCTTAAAAACACATGCTTAACATTTGATCCAGCCAACCTGCTCCGAGGTATAAAT
Organism: Alexandromys fortis; assembly: GCF_014885135.2. Lineage (NCBI taxonomy): Eukaryota > Metazoa > Chordata > Mammalia > Rodentia > Cricetidae > Alexandromys > Alexandromys fortis. The sequence goes on from NW_026068109.1 coordinate 498,719, forward strand.
GCAAGAGAAATGAAACTTAAATTCACACAAACGCTGTAACCCATCTTCCACCTAGAGACAGGACATCTCCCCTTTAACTAGTGAGTGAGTGAGCAGACTGTGATGCACCTGTACACTAGAGCTCTGCTCAGCACAGAGGAAACGGGCCAGAGGTTACGGCTCATTGGGTAAGAGTGCTTGCTGCTCATTGGGTAAGGTTGTGAGGCCTGGAGCTCAAGTGCCAGCACCCACATTTGACAGCTTACAGCAGGTTTACAGTAGGCTGTAGTTCCAGCTTCAAGGGATCTGGTGCCTTCTTCTGATCCCCGTGGGTGCATATGTACACATTCAAAAATAAAAAGGTTTTGATCTCTAAAAAGAAAAATTACTAATGTATGTAGCAGCTTTGGCGGACTCTCAGACACTGTGCCATCTGAAGAAGACAGGTGCAGAAAACAATGTGTTGTTTTACTTCACTCATGGGACATTCTAGAAAAGGCAAACTGGAGCCTGGAGGGGCTTACCTACAAAGAGCAACAGGGTCAGATTTGGGTGATAGAACTGTCCTGTGTCCTGCTTGTGGTGGCTATGTGACTCAGGAGTGTAAACCAGCCAGAAGTGTGTGTGTGTGTGTGAGTGTGAGTGTGAGAGTGAGAGAGAGAGAGAGAGAGAAGCTGACTAGGTGGTGGTACGGTAGGTAGTGTTTAGGAACAGTTGCAATGTGCTCCTAACCTGGTGTCTCTCCTTTGCCTAGCTCATCTACATTGCCTGCTCCTATGCCACGGTGTACCTGATCTACATGAAATTTAAGGCCACATATGATGGAAATCACGATACCTTCCGAGTGGAGTTCCTGGTGGTTCCAGTGGGAGGCCTCTCATTTCTAGTCAATCATGACTTCTCTCCTCTTGAGGTTGGTTAAGGGCTTTACTGGTCACATCTGGTTCCTGTTAACAGAAAATGAATTATTCCTGTTTTCTTCCCTTAGTTTTGCTGTTTGACAGACTTCTCGTACAGCATACACTGTTGTAATAGATTGGTATATTGGGATTAAAGCGCCTGGGTACTTGGGTGTCTGCCAGCGGTTTATTGCAGGATGTTTTCCCAAACTAACTTGGTGTTGTGGTACATGCCTCTCATCCCCACTTGGGAAGCAGAGGCAAAAGGATCGGGAACTCAAGGCCATCCTCAGCTACATAGTGAGTTTGAGGCCAGTGTGAGCTATATAAGACCTTGTCTCAATAAAAGAAAGTGGGGGGATGAGAAGGACTGGAGAGATATCTGCTAGCAGAGTGTTGAGCACCCGAGTTTGCACTCCAGAACCCATATGAAAATGGAGGTGTAGTGGTGCATATAATCCCAAGTGTTGGGCAGTTTGAGATAATAGATTGCTGGGGCTCACTGTGAGCCAGCCCAGCTTACTTTGTTGTTGTTGTTTGTTTGATTGCTTTGAGACAGAGTTTCTTTGTAGCTTTGGAGCCTGTCTTGTAACTCACAGTAAAGACATGTGTCACTACCGCCTGGATTCCAGTTTACTTACAAGGCTAATGAAAGACCCTGTCCCTAAAAAGAGGTGGATGGCACCTAAGGAATGACCCCTGAGCTGTTCTCCAGCACTAGCGCACATGTGCACACACACTGAAAATGCAAGGGCTTCCTAACTTCTGACGGGGGTGTAACCATTTATTGACAGACTCATTGCTAGTTGAAAAAAAATGCTGGGCTGTGGTGGTGCACACCTTTAATCCCAGCACTCAGGAGGCAGAAGCATCTCCGAGTTCAAGCCAAGCTGGTCTACAAAGTGAGTTCCTAGTTCCAGGACAGCCAGGGCTACACAGAGAAATCCTGTCTCAACAAGAAAGAAAAGAAAAACCATTTAATATAGCTATCTTTTCTTTTTTTTTAAATTGATTTTTATTGAGCTCTACATTTTTCTCTGATCTCCTTCCTGCCTCTCTCCACCCCTTCAACCCTCTCCCATGGTCCCTGTGCTCCCAATTTACTCAGAAGATCTTATTTTTTTCTGCTTCCCATGTAGATTAGATCCATGTATGTCTCTCTTAGGGTCCTCATTGTTGTCTAGGTTCTCTGGGATTGTGATTTGTAGGCTGGTTTTCTTTATGTTTAAAAACCACTTATAAGTGAGTACGTGTGATAATTGTCTTTCTGTGTCTGGGTTACCTCACTCAATATGTTTTCTAGATCCATCAATTTGTCTGCATATTTCAAGATGTCATTATTTTTTTTCTGCTGTGTAGTACTCCATTGTATAAATGTACCACATTTTCCTTACCAACCTAGCACATTGTAGACTATTGTTTCCTGTCAGTGCAGGAGGTGCACTGTGACTGACCGGGATCAGCAGCTCTGCTACTCAGCATCGTAGTACATCCACTAGCCAGGACATGAAAATTAAGTATGGTTTCTATTGGGTGTATGTTGCTTTCATATTGTTGCAAAGTTGAAGAATTGTCAGGCAGAGCCATCTATAGTGGAAAAATAAGGGCAGTTGGTAGAGAATCAAGAGAAACAGTGACAGAAAGCAGGGTGGGTTGGGGACTCTGGATCTGAAGTGAGATGAGCCCACACAGAAACACCTTCCATGTGGATTCATGGTAGATAAGACATGACAATTCCCTTACCCAGCTAATCTTAGGCAGCTCACCCAATCTCTTAAATGGTGTCCTATGTGGTAGCTGGTTGCTCCTCCAGCTGAAGCTGGCCTCCTGTCTTTCAGATCTTATGGACCTTCTCCATCTACCTGGAGTCCGTGGCCATCCTTCCACAGCTCTTTATGATCAGCAAGACCGGCGAGGCTGAGACCATCACCACCCACTACCTCTTCTTCCTGGGCCTCTACCGTGCTCTGTACCTCGTCAACTGGATCTGGCGTTTCTACTTCGAGGGTTTCTTTGATCTCATTGCTGTGGTGGCTGGTGTGGTCCAGACCATTCTCTACTGCGACTTCTTTTACTTATACATTACAAAAGGTATGTCATGTCTGTCTTCAGTCATAGCTGCAGATTCTGTCAAGGGCTTGCTTGCCCAGCTCTCCTGAGACAGGGTTTCTCTGTGTAGCCTTGGCTGTTCTAAAATTCACTCTGTAGACCAGGATGGCTTGGAACTCAGAGATCCGCCTTTCTCTATCTCCCAGATGCTGGGATGAAAGGTGTGCATCACCACCACCTGGCCTGGCTGTTCTTTTCTATTGCTGTGATTTCCTTATACTTGTGCGGCATGTGTTGAGACAAGGACCCAGGGAGAAGGGAACTGAACTTGTTCATACAGTGACCTCTTATTTCTGTTCTTTCTGTCAAATCCAGTACTCAAGGGAAAGAAGCTCAGTCTGCCAGCGTAAGTGCCAAAGACCACCAGCAGCCTCTGTCCTTCAGGGTGCTCGGACAGGATCTCACCACAGCAAGGGCGCGGGATGCTCAGTGCGGAGAAGCAGAGATGGCTCCTTCTGTCGCAGCCGCTTCCTGTGGCTCTGCGGGGATGCAGAGGAAGGGACCAGGAGGCTCTGTCCACTGCATCCTGCCTTAGCTTTTTTATTACTATGTACAAAGAGTTTTTTACACAAAGAAACTTAATGCTGTGTTAATAAATTCAATGTGTAGGTGAATTGGGGCAGTTCCAAAAGTGACAGTTTTGTACAGAATAAGTACAAGCCTTTTTTATTTTTTGAAAATTCGTTGAGATGGTCGCTTCTTTGTGTCTACAATGAAATTATACTCAACACTTGGTAGATTATTCAAACATCTGTCAAATTTCCATGCTATTTATTTCATTTTTTTTGCCAAAAGATGAGTTGTGTTTGAAATCTGAGACACTGTGTTCCATTGGTGTTTCTGCTCAAATCAGTCCTCATTGTCCTGAAAATCCTTCCCCAGATGTCAAAACACTACACTTCAGGTCTGCGAGAGTGGCTGGCAAGGCCTAGAGTTTTCATTATCAACACATCAGGTTCCCAGTGGAAACAGTGTCGGCTGATGCTCACCAAACACTCACCCTTCATCACTGCCAAGACGTGGCAGCTTGAGTTTGTCCAGAAGGTGTGGAGAGCCCACCACACCCAGAGGTTCTGAGTCTCCTGCCTTCTGAATACAGAGAGTGGAGGGTGATGGCTATTTGGACAAGCACTCTGCTCCTCTGAGGACGGGACACAAATGGCTACCTGTCACTGTCAGTCACAAATTCCAAGGATCACTTCAACCATGTCAGATTCAAATATTTTCATTTGTGCTTTTGGTGATAAAATGATTGACAATCTTTTTAATTGGCAACACCAATTGTCATTCCTTAGACTTTTTAGGTTTTTTTTTTTTTAAACTGGCTCTTGCATGACCTACCTTGTGTTAACATCCTAAATAAACATTTTATTAAACAGAACATACAGTCTTTTCTATGAATTAGACTTCTAAAAATTGTGTTACAATGAAGCCAAAGCTCTACAGGGCTGCACTCAGCTCTACGAGGGGCTGGAGAGATGGCTCCGTGGTTAAGCACTTGCTAAGCACTTGCCGTTCTTGCAGAGTTCAATTCGCAGCTCCCACATGGTGGCTCACTCTAACTCCAGTTCTGGGGGATCTAACACCATTTTCTGGGCCCTAAGAGCACATGCATGCAAGTGTATGTCCTCATACACACATAAAAACTAATAATCTGGACATCTTCCTGTGTTTTATGGGGAAAGTAAGGCTTTTCATCACTGGTTTATTTTTTTTTTACTTACTTGAATATGATTTTATTTGCTACACCATAAATATCAGAAGTATCGAATAATTATAATGTGCTGATGGCAAGAATGGAATAGCTTTACTTCCTACAGTTAAAGTGCCTTGTGTATGCTCTACTATGTTCATAGCAGCATTGTTTGTAATAGCCAGAACCTGGAAACAACCTAGATGCCCTTCAACTGAAGAATGGATGAAGAAAGTATGGAATATATACATACTAGAGTACTACTCAGCAGTAAAAAACAAGGACTTCTTGAAGTTTGCAGGCAAATGGATGGAAATAGAAAACACTATCCTGAGTGAGGTAAGCCAGACCCAAAAAGAGGAACATGGGATGTACTCACTCATATTTGGTTTCTAGCCATAAATAAAGGACATTGAGCCTATAATTCGGGTTCTTAGAGAAGCTAAATAAG
>NW_026068109.1:505697-549929 GCF_014885135.2 Alexandromys fortis
TTTGTTTTGTTATTTTGCTTTTTGAGACAGGGTTTCTCTGTAGCTTTTGGAGTCTGTCCTGGAACTCACTCTATAGGCCAGGCTGGCCTCGAACTCAAAGAGATCCACCTGCCTCTGCCTCCCAAGTGCTGGGATTAAAGGCATGTGCCACCACTGCCCCGATGAGAAACCCTGTCTTAAAAAAAAAATTTAAAAAACCTCAACCAAACAACAACAGAAGTCAACACAGATGACCCGCCAGACTCCCTTTCCCTTCATTCTTTAGGGACAGCTGCTCTGAAAGCTTTCTGGGAATTGGCATTGCCAGGAGTCTGTCTGGCCCAGATGACAACTGTCAGTTTTGCTAGAAGGTTCAGAATCCTTGTTAGAAACACCTGGATAGGACCGTGAGGTGGCTCCGTGGGCAGAAGTACTTGCTCCATAAATTTGGTGGCTTGAGTTCAATACCTGCAACCTATGTAAAGGTGGAAGGAGAGAAGCAACTCCACAAATTGTCCTCTGACCTCCATGCTGTAACATATGAGCAGACAATAATAAATAAAATATTTAAAATCCTGAGTATAGGTGTGTGGGTGTATGTGGGTCTATGCAGAAGCCAGAGGCATAAAATAGCCTTTGAAGCTGGAGTTCCTGGGGGTTGTGAGCCAACTGATGTGTGTGCTGAGAATTGAACTAAAAACCTCTCAGTTGCTAAGCCATCTCTCCATCGCCAATTAAATAAATCTTTGAAAAGGAATGGATGTATAGAAATGGGCTTTTAGGGACATTCCCAAACCATCATTCAGGTTTCCTGAATAGTGGGACCTCCATGTGGAATTTTGTTCTGTTTTCCTGCCCCCTAGTGGTCATTTTTGGAATTCCCGATAGCCTGAGCTCTGAAAGGTACCTTTCTCTTGTCTGAGCTAACCTCTGTTGTGTGGAATTTTGTGTACATGTTCCTACTGAATAATCCACTCCCCTTTTCCTTTCGCTTTGAGACAGGATCTCTGTGTATCCCTAGATGCCCTGTACCTCCCTATATAGACCAAACTGATCTGGAATTCATAGAAATCTGCCTTTCTCTGCCTCCCAAGTGCTGGTATTATATTAAAAGCTTCATTTATAATTTCAATTTCTTTTCTTTTTTCTTTCTTTTGGTTGGGGGGGGGCATTTTTCAAGGCAGGGTTTGTGGCCCTGGCTGTCCTGGAACTAACTCTGTAGACCAGACTTGTCTTGAACTCACAGAGATCCCCCTACCTCAGCCTCCTGAGTGCTGGGATTAAAGACATGTGCCACCACCACCCAGCTAAATCCAATTTCTTATCCCTGCAATTTAAAAGCCAAGTGAAGCCAGCTATGATGGTACAGGACTGTCATCCTAGCTACTCCAGAGACTCAGGCAGGAGTAAATAAATTCCAGGCTAACCTTGGAAACCTAGTGAGATCCTATCTTTAAAAGTAAATCTGGGGCTGGGGAGATGGCTCGGGGAATAAACTGTTGGCTGTGCCAGCATAAGGACCCGAGTTCGAATCCCCAGCACCTCCCTGGAAGTTGGGTATGCGCTGTAACTCTAGCATTGTGGGGTAGAGAGATTCATCTGGGAGCTTGCTAGCAAGCCAGCCTAGCTGAAGAAATGAACTCTAAGTCAGAAAGAGGCCATGTTTCAAAAATTAAGGTGGTAGGAAGCAGCGTTGGAGAGATGGGTCAGCGGTTAAGAACACTAGCCTATCTTCCGGAGCACCCTCATGGCAGCTCACAAGTGTTTGTAACTCCAGTTCTAGGAGATCCAACACTTTCCTCTGGCCTCCAAGGGCACAAAGCCCACATGTATGCAGACCAAAAACCCATGTACACAAAGTATTAGTTTTAAAAATTAAGGTGGCCAGGTATGGTGGCACATGCCTTTAGTCTCAGTATTCAGGAGGCAGGCGTATCTCTGAGTCCAGACCAGCCTGGTCTACAGAGCAAGTTCCAGGACAGCCAGGGCTACACAGAGAAACCCTGTCTTGAAAAGAAAGAATGACAGAAAGACAGACAGACAGACAGACAGACAGACAGACAGACAGACAGACAGACAGACAGGAAGAAAAGGAAGGAAGAAAAAGAGAGAGAAAGAGAAATGAAAGAAAAAGAAGAAGGCAGAGAATGATAGAGATCCAAAGTTGACCTCTGGATCTCACACACACACACACACACACACACACACACACACACACGTGCACGCACGCTGAGATTGTAGCTCAATGGTGGATCGCTTGCCTAGCATACACAAGGTCACTGGTTCTATCTCCTGAATTGGGAGAGAAAGAGAAAGGAACAGAAGCATGGACAGGAAGTGGGGGAGGGAGAAAAGCTAGTTTCAGCACACACACACACACAAACTTATGTGTGATAATGAAATATGACACTCAAAATCTCTGCCTGAGTTTCATCTACGACTTCTAGTTTCATTCTAGGCAAACACCACAGTAAACGTCAGTACACTGAAATAGAAAGAAATCCCGAACTTGTTTGCACAGTAAGTGCCTGTGGTAGTAAGTCATCTGCAATAAGGAAACCGGGGCTAAAGGAGTGGTTTATTATCTCCTTTAAAGCCTGAGAATCGAGGCTAAAGCCAGGCATGCCCACACAGCGCTATGAGGCAGACACAGGTGGATCCCTAAATTGGAGGCTAGCCATAATGAGTTCCAGGCCAGCTAGGGAACATAGTAAGACCCCTCCCTCTTAAACAATGCAAAAGAAAATGCAACTAAATAAACTAAATACATGTTTAAATAAATAAATGTTACAAACAAAACTCTCTAATGAAAACATATTACAAGAAATAAATAAAAACAAAAGAAAAATCCTATTCAAATTTCTGAATAATAACCTTGCAAAAATGCACATGCATAGATACCAATCCAACACAGGTAACAGCGACAAAACAGTAAGTGCAAAGATACTAGGATTTTAATTGAATTAAAAAAAATGTCAACTCCTACATAGAGAAGTGGAGTCAGGGAATCAGCCAGTCTGGGGAAATGACAGATGAAAGATCCCTTTCTAGTAAGATGGCTCAGTACTTGAAGTGTTTGCTGCAAAAGCGATGAGGATCTGAGTTTGGAACCCCAGAACCCACATCAAACTCTGGCATGGTGGTGTTCCTACAACCACAGCATGGTGGGGTTCAGACAGATGGATTTTGAGGACTCACAATCCAGCAAGTGTAGCCACAACAGGGAGCTCCAGGTTCGGTGGGTGTGGTGGTCTGGATGTAATTGGCACCCATAGTCTTCTAGAGAGTGGTGTTATTAGGAGGTGTGGCTTTGTTGGAGGAAGTGTGTCACTGTGGGGGCGGGACTTTGAGGTTTCCTAAGCTTAGGATACTGCCCAGTATATCAGTCAACTTCCTGTTGCCTGCAAGATGTAGGACTCTCAGCAACTCCAGCACCACATCGGCCTGCATGATGCCATGATGATAATGGACTGAGCCTCTGGAACTGTAAGCGAGCCACCCCAATTAAATGTTTTCTTTATAGAAGCTGCGATCACGGTGTCTCTTCACAGCAATAGAAACCCTGACTAAGACAGAGGGAGACCCTGTCTCAGAAAGTGAGGCGGAGAGGGAAGACTCCTAATGTCAGCCTCTGGCTTCCATTCTGTATGCCCAGCCAAGTGCACCTGCACCCATGTGTACGAGAGTGAGTGAGCGTGAGAATGTGCATGTGTGCGCGCACAAAGGGACTGGTTTCTCCAAGGTAATATCAGATGTGGTGAGCTGCCAAGAAGGTTTCTGAAGAAAACTTACTGAACATTTGCAAATAAGTATCGAGGCCAGAGGCTAATCTGAAAGGAGCCGCGAAAGCTATCAAAGATCTCTTTTTCCAAAATCCACAATCAAACAAACAAGCAGTTGTTTCTGTTGCTAAATCTGCATCCCAGGTCTTTAAGTGCCAGGCACAGTCTCTGTACAAAATGGTTTCATTACCATTAAAAAAAAACAAAAAGTTGCCGGGTGGTGATGGTGCAGACCTTTAATCCCAGCACTCAGGAGGGAGAAGCAGGTGGGTCTCTGTGAGTTCGAGGCCAGCCTGGTCTACAAGAGCTAGTTCCAGCACTAGGACTGTTACACAGAGAAATCCTGTCTCAGAAAACCTAAATAAATAAATAAAAATTTTAAAAAAGTCAAGGGCTGGTATGGTGACACACATGGGATCCCAGGAAGCTGAGACAGGAAGGCTTGAGTGAGACCCTGTCTAAAAACAACAACAAAATCCCAAATTCCCTGATGGAGGATACAGATGGGGCGGGTGCATGGCAACAAGCAAGGGGAAGGAGGGGGCTTGAGCCTGGAAGGTGGTGGCGCATGCCTTTAATCCTAGTACTCAGGAGACAGAGGCAGGCTGATCTCTGTGAGTTCGAGGCCAGCCTGGTCTACAGAGTGAGTTCCAGTACAGCCAGGGTCACACACAGAGAAACCCTGTCTTGAAAACTGAAACAAAACCAAAACCAAAGCAGTACAGAAGAGAAAACATGTATTTATTTTAGCTCCCAGTTCCAGGAAACTGATCGTGGAAGGGAAATCACCTCAGCAGGACACAGCTGGTCACACTGTATCCAGTCAAGAAGCATCCCCTGCCTAGGCAATGGTGGGGCCCACAGTTGGGCAGGTCTCCCCACCTTATATAGTACAATTAAGGTAATCACCCACAGACATGATCCCAGACCTTAGCAGGCCCTCAGAGCTTAGCACAACTAGTTCCATGATGGAAGTGCCATTCAGCTGTAAACTCAGCTCGTAGACAGCAGCACCTGCCAAAATAAACAAAGGCCCAGTCCACCCAAGTCCACAGTTCTGGGAAACTCTCTAAGTTTTCTCCCCTCGAGTTTTGGCTTCTGTGGTTCTGCTTGTGGCAGACTGTTCTTGTTAACTGAAGTCTGTCAACCCAGAACATAGTCTGTGTGCTTCAGAGCCCACCCTGAGCTGCTTGGCGCCACACCAGGTTCCCAAAGAGCCCACCCTGAGCTGCTCCGCGTCACGCCAGGATTCCAAACACCCATTGGAGTTGCCGGCCAGCCGATAAAGACTTTCTATTGGCTCAGACCCACGGCTGAGCAGTCTTCTCTGGTGAATGCTCCACATTTCTGGAGGTCCCACTGAGGTCCCAGAGACCAGACCTCGGGACGTGGGGGTGGGGCGAGTCTCAGAGCCCCCTGGAGTGAGGAAGAGTCAAGTGGCTCCTAGAGGGTGTTCCAGGTCCCCAGGACTCCCTTCGACCATCCCTACCTAACGACTCAGGAGGGTCTGAGGCCTCCACCCCAGAAGGAAACAAATCAGGAAGTTGCTTGGTCTGTCACCTCTGGGAACCAGCATGGTTAAGGCGGCTTCTGTCTGGACCCGGAGGAGAGGTTGGATGCAAGCGCTGATTCAGGGTCTGGGATCCGTATGAGGTGTCGCTAGATCCGCTTGTCTGTGCAGGCGTATGAATGTGTGGTGGCCACCCCGGCTGTCTAGTGTGTATGTGTGTGTCTTCTGTATGTTTCTGTCAGTTCTGTTTCTCTGTTTTGACCAGTGGCTTTCTCTGGTGTAAGGACCTCCTGGCTTAAGACCTGTGCCTCATCCTGTGGGGGACTCAAATCGTCTCAGCTCTGCCAGGTCACCCAGAGAAACCAAAAAATACATAAATAAAAAACCAAAGCAAACAAATCCACAACAACAAAAAAAAATCCTCCACCTGCCCCACTCAGGGAGCAGGAGCACCTGCTTGTTTGGTTGCTTGGCTCCTGCTCAGTCAGGGTTGGGCCCTGCATGGGAGGAGGGAGGGGTTTGGCTTCTCACCCAGGGCACCACCCACCTAAGTGGAATGCACACGGGAAGGGTGTGAGATCCCTCCACTCTGCCTGCTCTCAGCAGCCCTGGGGAAGAGAAAAGTTCCTCTGGGCTGAGCCTGGAGGAAAAGAGAAAGTTCTTCTCCTTTCTCTTTCATAATCTATGTCTCTTTTTCAACCAATGATCTGTAAAACCCCTTATTCTTTGAGAAAACAAAAAAAAATGAAACAAAACAAACAAACAAACAAACCACTGCCCCTGGGCATTGCTGCAAAGCCACAAAGCCTGGATGGAAGATTTTCCCCTTCTGTCCAAAGCTGACCAAAGAGACTTGAAGCAATTTCACCAGATACTTTTTAGAAAGATTAAAGACAGCTGTTAAAAAGATTTCCTTTTGCTGGACGTGGTGGCACACACCTTTAATCCTAGCACTCAGGAGGCAGAGGCAGGTGGATCTCAGTGAGTTTGAGGCCAGCCTGGTCTACAGAGCGAGTTCCAGGACAGTCAGAGCTGTTAGACAGAGAAACCCTGTCTTGAAAAACAAAACAAAAAATATTTCCTTTGTTACCCAGTGGGACCCAGATATTAAAAGCGAGTTAGAAAAATGCAAAGGTAGCTGGGCGGTGGTGGCGCACGCCTTTAATCCCAGCACTTGGGAGGTAGAGGCAGGCGGATCTCTGTGAGTTCGAGGCCAACCTGGTCTAGAAGAGCTAGTTCCAGGACAGAAACCAAAAAAAGCTAAGGAGAAACCCTGTCTCGAAAAATCAAAAAAAAAAAAAATGCAAAGAAAAATGTAAAGGTGTAAGCAGGTCCCAGTTGCTGGAGGTAGCTCAAAGGGGTCTAACAACAGAGAACCTATGGGGACGAAACCTTTTGCATAGATTGAAAGCCACTATCACCTTCTCTGATGATGAGGCACAGGTGAACTTAAAGATATCCAGCAAAATGTTGTCTTGTCCCCCGTCAGAAGAAATCAACCCCCGAGGACTAGCCCAACACCAAGCTCCTATATTTCTCAACTAACCAGTTCAGCTATCTTTCTCTGTATTAAACAGTACCCAGTGACCCTGGAAACAAGAGGGGAAATTGCAGTCCTTACTGCCTGGTTTGAAGGGACAGGCCTCCCGGTGCCCTGCCAGTGACCCTGCACCTCCTGCCTATGAACAAACCTGGGATCTTGGATTCTCATGAGTCTGATTCTTCCAGGGAAACAGGTACACATGAACCTGAAGGATGCATTCTTCATCCTCACACTGGCAGAGGTGAGTCAACACGTCTTTGCTTTTAAATGGACAGACCCAGGTCAGTTAGAGCGGGCAACTTTTTTTTTTTTTTTAAAAAAAGTTTATTTGATTTTTCATTTTATGTGCATTGGTGTGATCCCCTGCAACTGGATCTTCAGACAGTTGTGAGCTGCCATGTGGGTACTCAGAATTGAACCCAGGTCCTCTGGAAGAGCAGTCAGTGCTCTTAACCACTGAGCCATCTCTCCAGCCCCTAGAGCAGGCAATTTACATGGACCAGATTACCCAAAGATTTAAAAATTCGCCCACCTTGTTTGATGAGACACTAAATGCTGACCTCCTGCCCTTCCATCAGAGGTTCCCCAGGAAAGCAAATTGCAAAACGGCCACTGAGGGTTGGTGCGAGAGTTACAGACTACAGACTGTTGACCAAGAAAGCCCAACTTTGTACATATAATATATATGCCCTCTCCTCTTTTGGCCTCCGCAGACATATGCACACATGCACATACTCCCACTCCACATACACATAATGAGAAACAAAAACAAACCTATTTTTTAAAAAGTAGATGGGCAGCCAGGAGCAGTTGGTGCACACCTTTAATCCCAGGACTCGGGAGGCAGAGGCTGGTGGGTCTCTGCGAGTTTGAACCCAGCCTGCTCTACAGAGTGAGTTCCAGGACAAACAGGACTACACAGAGAAACCCTGCTTCAAAAAAAAAAAAAAAAAAAGGTAGCTGGACAGAGATCTGTGACTCTCTATTTAACTTCACCCTACCCTTGATGTCCACAATATTCAGGTGGAGTACGAGTTCTTTTCTTTGTCTATCGGCAAAGGGTGACAGCTATCCCCTCTGGTCCCTCCATTGTATAACATGTCAGGAAACTATTTGGGCAAACTACAGTAACAAGAGCAGCGTGAGGAAACAACGCCTGTCCTAGCAAAACGGAAAAGCGTTGTGACAGTAGCCAACAGTGCCTGGGTTTCGAGAGAAGTCGGTGAGATAAACTTTTATTGCAAAATGTGGGCCCAGTGGGAAGCGGCACCAGTACATGAAGTCAGTCCTGGCATGCCTAAGCGATGAGGAGTCTTATTCTCAGGAAAAGCATCCTCAAGGGAGTGAAGGGATAGGAACACAGATTCTGAACACGCTATCATCTTCCCACCAGCCTGGGAGCACCTGTCAGCCTACTTAAAGGACTCCCAAATTTTTTTCTCCCCAGATGGACCTTGTTTTCAGACTTCTGAGTCTCAAGTAGCCCAGGCTAGCCTTGAATTTACTATGTAGCTGAGAATGACCTCTTGCCTCTACCTCCAGTAACCGGGATCACGGGCATGTCCCACCACATCTGGTTTACACAGCAGCTGGGGTAGAAATCAAGTCTTTGTGCACGCTAGGCAAGCACTCAGCAACTGACTTACATCCCCAGCCTTAGGATGGACATTTTAACAGATCCTCCATCTTCTCAATTAATTCGAAGTCCTGACCTTAAAATTAATCCTCCTGCCTGAACACCAAGTCTCAATTTATCAGCATGCCAGGCAGCAGTCACACTTGGGCCAGGGAGAGATTCAGCACACAATAAAGAAAGAAGAGTTAGGAAAAGGAGCCCACGCTGTGCTGTGCTGTTAGCTAAGGGCTTCACAGAGGCGTCTGGGAAATAATGACTCCACACCTGAGACCTGGATGAAGAGATTCAGAGACAGAGCAGCTGGGGTAAAGTGCTGGCCTAACAAATCCCCAGAACCAAAAAAAAGAAAAAAATAAGTGTGGGGGGGGCAAAAGAAAAATACCTGTAAGATACCATCTCCATAAGAGGAAACAGAAAATGTTAAAATTTGGGGGTGAGGGGCTAAGGAGATGACTTGCTGAACTGGTGTGAGGAATAAAATTCAGATCCCTAGAAACCCAAGAAAATGCAGGATGGGCAAGGAAGTACACCTGTAATTACAACCTAGGAAGGGGCAGTCAGAAGATCCCCACAGCAAGCTGGCTAGCAAGACTACACATATCAGCAAACTCTGTATTAGATTGAGAGACCTTGCCTCAGTGAACAAAGTGAAGAGTTATTGGGTATGATTCTTTTTTTTTTTTTTTTTTTTTCGAGACAGGGTTTCTCTATGTAAGCCTGGCTGTCCTGGAACTAGCTCTGTAGACCAGATTGGCCTCGAACTCATAGAAGAGACCTGCCTGCCTCTGTCTTCCGACCGCTGTGATTAAAGGCATGCGCCATCACCATCTGGCCTTTATTTGGAGAGAGGGTATGATTCTTGATATCAACCTCAGCCCGCCACATGCATGAGCACACATGCACACGCATCTACTACACGGTGCACCCCAAACACATGCAAAAACACGCACATGCACACCACCGACACAAAAACACTGGGTAACTAAAAGGGACGTGATGTGAGGGTGGACGACAGCAGGTGGAAGACTGGGAATACAGACACGAATTACGAGCTTTTGATGTAAGACTCTGCTAGCAAGATCTCTGCGAAGAGTTAAGATGTACTCTGTGCCCAAGAGCAGCCTTGCAAGTCTTAGGCATAACCTAGACTACGTCTGACGGGTCACCGATGTGACCCGGGGGACTGTGGGGAAGAACGGCAACGAGCGAGACTGGCCAGGAGCAGGGATGAAGGTGGCTACACCACGGTGTGTAGGAGAGAAGGGAGAGCCGTGGAGCTGCGAAAAGGAGTCAGACCTTATCTCGCCAACCGCTGGGTGGCCTGTCAGACTTGAACTCAGTCTTGAGTCCTAAGGAACCACAAATGACAGTAAAGTCGCCCCAAGCTTAGATTTAGAGACCCAAGCATAAGTCCCAGCTTCGCCATTAGCGGCCGCGGCAGTGTGGGGAGAGCAGTCTTTACAGGTCTTCCGAATCTTTATCTGTTAAACAGAAATGACCACATCGGAACAAACCTCACACACACTCCGATCCGCAGTCGCTGGCCAGCAGCTAACTTCCGGGCCAGCAGATCTGAGAAGCGAGCCAAGCCGGCGGCGTGCTAATCAATGCGCGTGCTCAGGCCTCGGGCCAGAGGGCGCATGCGCGAGCCTTTACTTAAGCGTGCGCCTGCGCGTCCTGAGGCCCTGGCCGCCCACGGAGTCAGAAGGGCGCGCGCGACTCAGGGCGGCGCAGTAGGAGGTGCACCATGCCGGGTATGGTGCTGTTCGGCCGGCGCTGGTCCCTGGCCAGCGACGACCTGGTGTTCCCCGGGACTTTCGAGCTGTTCCTGCGTGTGCTGTCGTAAGTGAGGCCGCCGTGCGGGCGGGAGGGCGCGCTGTGGCTGCAGAAGGCGATCCAAGTCGCCCTCCTCGGTACTTAACGGCAGCCGCGCCTGCCGAGCTCGGTCTGTCTGCACCTAGACCGTAGGCAGTCGCTTTGTGCATTTGACAGGTGTCCCGGTCCTGCAGCGCCGCGGGGCACGAGCGCTAGGGTGCGGCGCGGAACCCTGGCACTGGGAGCGTGAGTGAAGCGTGAGCATCCAAAAATCCGTAGCCTCCAGGTCTCTCCTTTCGGGATTCCGGCTTTGGAACTTTGCATCACTCCCGTGTTTTTTGCTGGGCGGGTAGCGAAGTAACCTGTTTCTACAAAAACAAACATTTGAGCAATTACAAATTCAGAGCAATTCACAGAAACAAGTATAATAGGTTGGTTTTGCAAAACGTAGCCACGTTCAATGGGAAACGGCACTAGTGCGTGAAGTCAGCTCCTGGCATGCCTGGCAACGAGGAATAGCGTTCTTAGGAAAAAGCATTCTCAAGGAGGAAAGGAATGGGAACACAGAAGCTCTTTCTAGGAACTTTCTGCTTCTAAGGGCTGGGTTTTTCTCAGACCATTTTGCAGTTATTTCCAGACACGGAGCCTTGGTGTTTGCAAAACGGACAGAAAAAGTTATCTAGGACCTGGGGGGTGTAACTCATTTTGGTAGAGTGCTCACCTCGCATGCATGAGGCCCTTGCCTGGATCCCCAGCACCACACACAGCTCGTGGTGGCAGTGCACACCTGTAATCCTAGGACTAGGGGGTGGCAGCAAGAGGATCAGGAGTTCAAATTCACCCTTGGATACGTATTGAGGGCGACTAGGCTGCACAAAACCCTATCTTGAGAAAAGCTACCCAAAGCAATCCTTCATTTTTCCCCCTCTAATGCTTGAGCCCAGCCTCATTCATGCCTGCTAGGCAAATGAGTTACAACGGAGCTAAATCCCCATCACCTGGAATGATACCTCTTGGGCTTTGAAATTTGAATCTTTGGGGGGGGAGGGGTGGTGGCGGGGGGGGGGGGGCGGGGGAGACAGGGTTTCTCTGTAGCTTTGGCGCCTGTCCTGGAACTTGCTCTGTAGACCAGGCTGGCCTCGAACTCCCAGAGATCCATTTGCCTCTGCCTCCTGGGTGCTGGGATTAAAGGCATGGGCCACCACCACCCGGCTTGGAGTTGAATCTTTACTAGAACAATCTTGGGCAGCAAGATCTCTCAATGGCCAAGCCCAGTGACCAGAGTTGTATCCCCAGGTGGAAGAATTGCGCTCTGACCTTCCTCTGCAGGCATGCTATGACACTCCTCCCCAAGCAAAGAGTAAATAAATGTAATTTAAAAAAGCGGACATTCTTGCTAAGTGGTGCTGTCCTCTGCTGACGTACCCCTAGGGTGAATTTGCCTGCTGGAGGTCCGTGCAGTATCACTGTTCACTGCAGAATTACAAAATGTACCCAGGAGCCCGCAGGGTTTCTCTTTTTGAATCTATGAGTTATTTTCATAATTTCCTTTGTGCGTGCTTGGTTTTGGACTGTGGTAGGCTACACTGCACATTACTATACATGTACAAATCGTCCTGTGACTAGTTCAGCAACACAGCGTGTGGTTTCCAACTCACATGGTTCTAAGTCATGGCAGGTGTTCAGGTGTTTTCCCGCAGAACCCTTATGTATGCTTGCCTAGGCTTTGCTTTGTGATAGGGTCTTCTATATCTCTTGTTTGCCTCAAACTACTGTGTGTGTGTGAGGGGGGGATGATCTTGAACTTCTCATCCCCGTGCCTCCACCTCCCCAGTGCTGGGGTTGCAGGTGTGTACACTTAGTGTATGTCATTGGGGTTGAATCTGAGGGCTCCTGCACACCAGGTAAATGCCCTACTAACTGAGCTATATCCCCAGACTTTGTGTGTGTCTTAAAGATTTATTCATTTTTTTTAAGATTTATTTACTATGCATACAATGTTCTGTTAACATATATTCATCAGAAGAGGGCACCAGATCTCATTACAGATGGTTATGAGCCACCATGTGGTTGCTGGGAATTGAACTCAGGACCTCTGGAAGAGCAGCTAGTGCTCTTAACCTCTGAGCCACCTCTTCAGCCCGATTTATTCATTTTTTATGCATACAGTGTTCTGCCTACATGTATGCCTGCATGCCATAAGAGGCACCACATCTCTTTATAGATGGTCGTGAGCCACTATGTGGTTGCTGGGTTTTGAACTCGGGACCTCTGGAAAGACAGCCAGTGCTCTTTGTCTCAGAGCTGTCTCTGCAGCCCTGCCTATTTGCTTTTTAAGCAAAGGATCCTTGTGCAGGGTCTTGGAACTCAGGCTCAGGCCTGATTTATGATCCTCCTGCCACTGCCTCTTGGGTGCTGGGGATTACAGGCGTGCCCAGTTCCTGGATTGCAGTAGATATAAAATAAGAGCAGAAAACCACGTGTGTGCAAGTAGTCCAGCTCTGGGTGGACTTTTTATGGATGGAAATTACATTCTACACTGAACCTTACCCTTGTGTTGGAGAATATTAACTCCCTTTATTTCCTCATGTTCTTGTTTTATGAACCCACTTTCTTCTTTGTCCGCAGATGGATCGCCAGTCTGACGTTGTATCTCGTGCATAGGAGGAAGCTGGACTGTCCTGGTGGAGCCTTGCTCAGCACCTACTTGATTGTTCTGCTTGTTCTCCTGGCAGTTATCATATGCACCGTGTTGGCCATGGTGTGTGTCAGCATGAGAGGTAAAGAGCCACGTTTTCTGCGTGAAGCTGGGTTTTTATCTTAACAGCTGTACTGTGATACCATTTGTACAGCATACAGTTCACCCTTTTAGAGTGTATTCAGTGTCTTTTTTCCTTCTAAGATCGTGTGTGGGTTTATGTGTGTGGATAACCACATGCTTGTAAGTGCCTGCTGTGGTCAGAACGGGGCACTGGATGGGATAGCCTGGACCTGGAGTTGCAGGTGGTAGTCAACCACTCCACACAGGTGGTAGTCAACCACTCCACACAGGTGGTAGTCAACCACTCCACACAGGTGGTAGTCAACCACTCCACACAGGTGGTAGTCAACCACGCCATACAGGTGCTCTGAACCAGGCACAGGTCCTCTGCAAGAGCAGCAGGTGCTCTTCATTGAGCCATCTCCCCAGCCCTTCACTAAGTTTCCGACTGTTTCCATAGTTGAAAAGCTATCACTACAGTTGACATCAGAGTATTTTCTTCTTTGTGTATGTGATGTATGTACACATTTGTGTGGACATTTGCACACATGTGAAAGCTGGAGGTTGACGCCATTGACTGCCTCCCTGAATCATTCTCCACCTAATTTTTTGGCAGGGTGTTGTCAAAATTCCTTTCCTAGGGCAAAGTTTACCCCGCCTCCTAAGGTCCTGGCAACAAACCAAGGCATGATTTTATTTTTCTTCTGGGTGGGGCTGTCTCCACTCACAGCCAAGATGAGCAGACACAGGTGATTGTCCTGGAGAAGCCCTGACCTCTGTTCTATCCCTACCTGCATGTCCAGTGTTAGTTGATCCAGGTCCTTCTTGTCCAAGTTTGAATTGAATTTTTTTTAAAGATTTTTTTTAATATTTATTTATTATGTATACAATATTTTATCTGTGTGTATGCCAACAGGCCAGAAGAGGGCACCAGACCCCATTACAGATGGTTGTGAGCCACCATGTGATTGCTGGGAATTGAACTCAGGACCTTTGGAAGAGCAGGCAGTGCTCTTAACCTCTGAGCCATCTCTCCAGCCCAAGATTTATCTATTTATTTATTTATTTATTTATTTATTTATTTATTTATTTCTGTTTTTCGAGACAGGGTTTCTCTGTGGTTTTGGAGCCTGTCCTGGAACTAGCTCTTGTAGACCAGGCTCTTGAACTCACAGAGATAAGATTTATTTTTATATATATATAGTGTTCAGCCTGCATGTTTGCTGTACACCAGAAGAGGGCACCAGATCTCATTATAGATGGTTGTGAGCCACCATGTGGTTACTGGGAATTGAACTCAGGTCCTCTGGAAGAGCTGCCAGTGCTCTTAACCTCTGAGCCATTTCTCCAGCCCACACTTCCTACTCTTACACAATTGTTTGCAGCACCCACACGAGGTGGCTCATAACGTTCTGTAATCCTAATTCCTGGTGTCTCTTGCAATCTACTGGTCTCCACTGGCTTTGCATGCACACAGTGTACACGGAGGGGGGCTCAAATACAAGAATAAAAATGAAAAAAAAAAAAAAAAGAATAAAAATGAAATTTAAAAAATGTTTAGCTGGGCTGTGGTGGCAAATACCTTTAATCCCAGAACTTGGGAGGCAGAGACAGGCAGATCTCTGAGTTTGAGGCCTATGTCTACAGAGCGAGCTCCAGGGCAGCCAGTACTACACAGAGAAACTCTGTCAGGAGGTGGGGAGTGGGGAGGAGAAGAAAAGAAAAAAAAGTTTAGTTCAGACCCTGGGGATGAGCTCAGTGGCCTCAGTACCACTCCCAGACCCCCAAATTAGTTCCTTTAATTGCTCTTAGTTATAAGTAACACGTTTTGCTAAATTGTCAGCCCACATGCTGCTGATCGTGCCTGTAGTCTAAGCACGTAGGAGCCAGAAGCAGGAGGACTGCTGTAAGTGTACGGCCAGAGCTACGTAGTAAAACCCTGCCAGGTTAGTGAGATGGCCCAGTGGGTAAAGATGTTTGCAGCCTGTACTGATGATCGTGCCCTGTGACCCACGCAGTAGGAAAGAACCTACCCCCACAAGTTGTCCTCTGACCTCCACAAACGTGTGACAGCACACGTGTCCACCACACACAAATAAATGTTTAAAGAAGAAACTTCTTAAGGGCACAGTGGCTCACGACTTTAAACCTAGTGCTCAGGGAGATAGAGGTACGTGACTCTTGAGTTTGATGCCAGCCTGGTCTAAATAGCAAATTTCAGACCAGCCAGGGCTACATAGTAAGATTCTGTCTCAAAAAAAAAAAAATTATACATACATGCATGCACACACACACGAATTTTAATGAAGAAAATTAAAGAAAAGGTGTGGGGAGGTTGTAGCACATGGGGGAAAAGGGGTAATTTCCTTGGTAAATACAGGGATAGATAGATAAATAGATAGATAGATAGATAGATAGATAGAGCCTTTTTCTTTTTTCTTTCTTTCTTTTTTTTTTTTTTTTTTTGCATCAATAGGGATTGAACCGAGGGCCTCATGCATGCATATGAGGCAAACACCTTCCACCTGAGTCAGAGCTCAGGTCTTTCTGAGATGAAGTCTGGCCTGAAACTGCAGTGGGCAGTCCTCTTGTCTTTGCCTGCCTAGCACAGGGATCACAGGCATGGCCACCAGACCCAGCAGTGAGGCTTTCGTAGGAAATAAGGGAAGAACCTGGGTCAGTAGAACAATACTAAAGGGCCTGAAGAATAAAGGAAGACTTTTTCTTATTTTAAGAGGTTCAGACCCGCAGGGTGGTGGTGGTGCACACCTTTGATCTCGGCACTCGGGAGGCAGAGGCAGGTGGATCTCTGTGAGTTTGAGGCCAGCCTGGTCTACAAGAGCTAGTTCCAGGACAGGTTCCAAAGCTACAGAGAAACCCTGTCTTGAAAAACCAAAATAAATGATTCAGACTCAAACACACACTGTCTCTCTCACACACACACACGCACACATACACACATACACGCACACACATATACACGCATACACGCACACACATATACACACATACACGCACACACATATACACACATACACGCACACACATATACACACATACACGCACACACATACACACCCATTAAAATAAGCGCATCATTGCATCAGGAGCTGGAAATGAATAGGCAGCTTGATTTGCTGGTGGGGATGTATTTAGCCAAACCTTTGGGGAGGCCAGTGTGACAACGTGCGTGTATTAATCAGTTTTTACCTGTATGTTTGCATACACACAGGAGTGCTTGTGACCTTCCTTGTATGGTTTGTGGAAAGAAGGGCCAAGATGATTCTTTTTCATAGTCATAGATATGCGTGGCATAGTTAAGGACAGTTTTGCTTTTGTTGAGGTGTTTTCTTTGCTTCTTCAGGATATTACTGTGTAGCCCAGGCTGGCCCAAACTCAGGGTGCTATTCAGCTTCCCAGTTGAGGGCTAGGATCAAAGGCTCGTACCTCCAGAACTTCCCCCCATGAAACCCTACAGTTGCTACTATATAGGGGGTAACTGAGGATGGTCTGCATTCAAGGCTGCTGGGTTTTAACAGAAGAACCCATTCCATGTGACGGCTGCCAATCACCCTCTGGGTAGGGTCCTTTGTCTCTCTGTGTCTGAAGAGCTCATAGCTCAACTTCTGTGTCAGAGAAGTTGGCTGCAGTGGCTAAGGTGTCTGTCATTCATAAATCTGTGGCATAGACTTTCTCTTTGTTGCTTTCAGGCACGGACCTTGGGTCACTTTAGGAAGTCTTTGTTAAGTACAGCCTAAGACAGCAGTGTCTCTGAAGGTCAGAGTCATCAAATTAGAATATCTGCTAAGTAACCGGGGTTCTCTACCAGCCTATTTATCTTGAGGAGGAAAAGTAAATACGGAAATAAAAGTGTTTTTCTAGCCAGACAGGGTAGTGCACACCTTTAGTTCCAGCACTCTGGAGGCAGAGGCGGGCAGATCTCTTGTGTGTTCAAGGCCAGCCTGGTCTACAGAGTGGAACTTTGTCTTTAAAAATGTTTTTCTAAGATCTAAACCAGATGAGGCCATCAACATTCTGTCACAGGGTGGGGAGGGACTTATGAGGACCCCACCTCTAGCTCAGGGACCACTTGCAGTTAATGGTTGCTGAAGGAGGGGGAGTCATTTTTCTTCAGTGATGTAGCCCCTGGTAAACTGCCCGTGTTCCAGGGAATTACTCCCTGCCCATGCCTAAGCAGTCACCCTAGTTAAACTCGGTGAATCACAAACAAGCAAAACAAAGCAAAAGCTACGAAGCTAGGAGGGGACTTCTTAGGAAGAAGGGGTCCCAGAAGGAGTGGGAGGAGCAGGAGGGGTAGTGACCAAAATGTTCCCCACATATACATAACATTGTCTAAGAATTTAAAAGTGTTTCTCTAGGTAGCTGCAGCTTCCTTCAGTATCTCGTTCATCTTCTGGGAAGTTAAACGAGTTCCATCTTTGTCCGTCTGTGTATTTGGTAAATGTTGGGTCAGAGGCTTTTATGTGGAAGTCCCAATCGCTGATGCTGCTGACCATGTTAGAATGTGTCCATATTTAGTATCCTACCAGCCCAGTGCAGGCCTGGGTTCCTGTTTTTCTAGGGTCTCAGCCACTGTTCCATAGTGACGGGCTTCCTTTGTTCCTCAGGAAGAGTGAGAACGCCGTGAGGCCAGCCAGACTCAGCAGGTAAAGGGGCTGCTGTGCCCAGCCTGGGACCTCTGAGAGAGGAAGCCGACTCCGGCAGGTGTCCCCGACCTCCTCTTCTGAGCCATGTCACACATGTGCTCACACACAATAAATACATGTAAATGAAAAGTTAAAAACTGATTACAGTGTAACTGCCAAGCAGGAGGCTTGATAATGCATAATTAAAAAATTTTTTTTTAAATTGTTCTATGCTTGTTGGAGGCAGGATCTCTCCATGTTACCCCAGCTGGCATGAAACTTGCTATGTCGTCCAGATTGTCCTTGAACTTACGTCCAAGTTCAGGGGTTAACAGTGTGTGCTGTCATGTCCAGCACTAAAGAGTTATTTTTAGTTTTTAATTATGTGTGAGTGTCTGTGTGGGGGATGCCACATCTGTGGGAGTACCTGCAGAGGGCAGAAGGGGCATCGGGGCCCCAGGAGTGGAGGTCAGTGTGGTGTGCTGGGAACCAAACTCAGGGTCTCTGCAAGAGCTGCAGGTGCCCTTCGCTGAGCCATCCCCCAGCACTAACATTTTAAATCCGTGATTTGTTCCCATCGTCCACCTGTAATCCCAGTGTGGAAGAGTGGAGCCAGGCAGACACCCGGAGCTCATTGGCCAGCCAGCCTAGAGAACTGATGAGAAGTGAGAGACCCTTCCTCAGAAGCTAAAGCGTGGAAGGCTGGAGAAATGACCCAGAGGTCTTGCAGAGGAACTCAGTTCAACTCCCAGCTCTTACACTGGGCAGCTCACAACTGCCTGCAGCTCCAGGTCAAGGGTTTCTAAAGCCTCTGGCTTCACTATGTGTACCTCACGTGCCATCTCCCCATACAGACACATGCACATAATTAAAAATAAATCCTTTTTAGAAACAAGGTGAAGAGTGAAAGAGAAAAGCACCCAGCATTCCTCTCTGGCCTCCATGGGAGATAGTGGACACACACACCACTCATGTATACACCACACACACACCAAACAACACCACACACCCAGCACACACAGATACCACACATATAGATACCACATACACACCACACACAAACACATACACACACCACACGTATCTTCTGAGCCTCAATTTCTTCATTTGTAAGATGAGTTAATGACTCGCCTGTAATTTGTGAGAATTAGAGCATAATTGATGTTAAAGTATTTAGCAGTACAAATATTTGGTAAGGTGTTCAGTAGGTGGGAAGCTTATTTTCCTGCTATTAAACTGTCTCCCTTCCTGCCTGGGGCAGCCCTCCGGAATGCCTGCTGCTGCAGTGTAATTACCCACGGTGCCACTCTCAGTTCTCAGGAGTAGTCCAGTCTGGGCAGCGATTATGTAGTCCTTAGTGAGAGCCCAGACGCGGTCGTAACTCTGAGTGAGTCTGAGAGGTGACCTGAAGCGTCTGTCAGCCTCCCGTCCCTCAATTTTTCATGTGCTTTCTGTTCTTTCTGTTTTGCTTTTTTTCGCCCCTTTTTGGTTTTTCAAGACAGGGTTTCTCTGTGTAAGTCCTGGAACTTGCTCTGTGGACCAGGCTGGTCTCAAACTCACAGAGATCCGCCAGCCTCTGCCTCCCGAGTGCTAGGATTAAAGGTGTGCGCCAGGACCGCTCGGCTTTACCGCTTGCTTTCTAATTTTGGCACATGTCACCAAGTATAAGGAGCCCGATGGTGGGTATAGCAAAATGCAGATGTTCAGTAGCTATATTCTTTTCTTTTTAAGATTGACTTTGTTTAAATTATGTGTGTGTGACTGTGTGTGGTTTATGTGTGAGTGTAGGTGCCCGTGGAGGCTAGAGAGGTCAGATCCCCTGAAAATGGAGATATTTATGTGGGGTTGTGAGCTGCCTGTTATAGGTGTTGAGAACCAATTTCAGGTCCTTGGCAAGAGCAGTGCATGATCTTAACTGCGAAGCAGTCTTTCCAGCTCCTGTAGTGTGTGTGTTTGTCTGTATGTCTGTGTGTACTTACAGGTGCATATAAGCATCAAGGGGAGGTCTTCAGTCACGCCCCACCTTACCTTTTGAGACTGGGTTTCAGTTAATCTGATTCAGCTAGGCTGGTTGGCCAGTGGGCTCCAGGGACCACTACCACCAGCCCTCGGGTTACAGACACACACCACCTTTCTCTCAGCTTCCATGTGGATGCTGGAATCTAAGCTCACGTCTTCATACTTCTGTGGCAGGCGCTTGTATCAGCTGAGCCATTTCTCCAGCCCCGCCCCCCCCCCCAGCTGTCTTCTTGCGGACAGGCAGCTCTGCATCTTAGGAGGCTCGTGAGCAGTTCATTCTTTTCTGTGTTTCAGGAACCATTTGTAACCCTGGACCTCGGAAGTCTATGGCTAAGCTGCTTTATGTCCGCCTGGCGCTCTTCCTGCCAGAGATGGTCTGGGCTTCTCTGGCGGCCTTCTGGGTGGCAAAAGGTATCCAATGTGACAAGACAGTTGTGATTGGCATCATCACCACCGTCATTGTCAGGTGAGGTCTCCCTCCTCTTGGCTTCTCAGGTGTGTTTCTGAGCAGTGTAACACCCTGATGTCCCGGGGACTTTCTAACACAGAGTGGGGGCTTTCTGAGTAATTCATGAAAACTTAAGGATGGCTTTTAGACCATGAGAAACAACTCCTCTTCCAACTTACATTTGTGAGTGTTCACTTTCTTCCCAACCTCACTTTTCTGCAAGGAAGAAGGAAGAGGGACTGGAGAGACAGCTCAGCAGTTACTAGTCCTTGCCATGCTATTGTGAGGACCGAAGCTCAGTTCCTAGCATCCGTGCAAAAAACTAGGCCTCCCATGTTCACCTCTGGGGACAGGAGAATCCCTGGGGCTTCCAGCCTTCCAGCCTAGCCCAGAAAGCATGAGCCTCAGGTTCAGAGGAAGAGATCCTCCTTAAAGGAAGAAGGTGGAAATTGATCAAGGAGGATACCTTCTGTCATGCACTTACATATTCAACAGCCACTTGTTGACCAGCTGAAGACAGCGGCCAAGAGCGTTGAGTTCAGAGGAGCCCCAGCTACTTCTCAGCTCATATATACACAGATAAAATAAGTAAATAAATTCTTTAAAGTCGGGGGGGGGGGGCAGGTACTAGAGAGGTGACCCAGTGGTTAAGAACACTTGCTGCTGTTGAGAAACCTGAGTTTGGTTCCCAGCACTCGCATCAAAAGGCTCACAGCTGCCTGTAATTCCAGCATCTAGGAATGTCCTCTTCTGGTTTCCAAGGCACCTGTGCCCACATGCAAATGCACACAGACACACACACATGCATAATATAAAAATAAATAAACCTTACACAGAGAGAAGCCCACAGTCAAAGGAAAGGGTGGAGGTTAAAGGTGAGATGAAGGTTAAAGGTCAGGAGAACCAGTGCCAGGAATTGAGATGGTGTATAATAGTCTAATAAAGCTTGTTTGTTTGTTTGAGACAGGGTTTCTCTGTGTGGCCCTGGCTGTCCTGGAACTCACTCTGTACACCAGGCTGGCTTCAACTCACTGAGATCTGTGAGTTCTCCTGCCTCTGCCTCCCAGAAGCTGGGATCAAAGGTGTGCACCACCACCATCTGCGGTCTAATAAGGACTAGAATGCAGTTTTCACATCTTCTTTACTTAAAAAAGTTTTTTAATTCTTTACATTTGTTTATTTATGTGGGGAAGTATGGTTATATTCTATTGCACATGCGGAGGTCAGAGAGCAACTTGGTGGAAGTCAGTTCTCTTCTTCAGCCACGTGGGTCCCAGGTATTGAACTTGGGATGTCAGGCTTGAGCAGCAGATGCCTGTACTCCCGAGCCCTCTCACCACCAAGCTAAAGATCTTAACAGTAGTCTAGTTTTGTCCCTTTTTGTTATGAATAAAGAAGTGGAGGCCAGTGCTGGTGCTGCTATCCCTGAGGCAGGCAGGCAGGCAGGGACGGCAGCGTCTGCATTACATCATTGTAGTGGAGACCACACAGGGCCTTGCACACTGTGGGCGGTGTAGAAACAGTTCAGGCTGAGGAAGTGGAGCAGTTAGTAAAGCCTGTCATGAGAGCAATAGGAATTAGTTCAGATTCCTAGAACTTTGGGTGAGCCTAGCCCAGTCATTGGGCTCTATGCTCAGTAAGAGCCCTGTGTTAGTAGGGACTGATCAAGGCTAACCACTGACCTCTACACACACGCACATATCCACACAAACACATATGTACAGCACACACACACACAAATGGAAATAGTTAAATGTGGGCCGGGGGACATCTATTGGAGTGTTCCATAATGTGGAAACTCTTCAGTTTTACTCTGAAGACCCTCAGGACATGGAGGGGAGCTGGATTACGGTCAGGGGCTCCAGGAGAACTAGTTCTAGTGGCATCTGTGTCTAGGCTACAGTGCTGCCCCCCACCTCAGCCCTTTGTGTCCTTTGTGGGGTTTCCTCTCAGAGCTCTGGCCTTCGTGGGACGCTATGAGGAACTGTCTTTCTTTTTCTGTATTTATTTGTGTAGTTAGTCATATGTGGTATATGACATGCACATGTTGGAAGATAGAGAATAGCCTGCAAGAATTGATTTTCTCCTTCTACCATGTGGTCCCTGGAGATCAAATGCAGGTCCAAAAGCACCTTTACCTCCTGAGTCCTCTCTCTGACCCTCAGAGAACTAACTTTCTAGAAGAAAACTGCTTGTCTCAGTGGGGTTCTCAGAGTTCTGCCTCTCCTTCGGCAGTACAGAAGCAGGCTTAGTTTGTGTGTTTGCAGGGGACTCGGGCCACCCCGCCTTCTCGGTCACCAAGCCTTTCCCATGCTTTACTTTTGCAGTTGGATTGTTATGGCTGCCACCATGGTCACCATCTTTTTTGTCTTTGATCCGCTGGGCGGCATGACGTCTCCACATCCTCCAGGCTGCCCCGAGCACCTGGACAGTAACAACTCAAACCAGCTGTTGACTGGCCTGAAGACAGCGGCCAAAAGCGTGTGGGAGACCAGAGTGATGTTCTGTTGCTGCTGCGTGGTGCAGGACGACAATGCGAGGGTCGCTTTTTCCAGCACGGCCGACCTTTTCTCCACTTACTTCTCTGTAAGCAGACGGGATCTGCTGTGGTCTCTTTCCGTGGGAAGCTGAGCATTCTGCACAAAGCCACGTGGGCGACTGTAATGTGGATTTGAGGACCTGGACCCCTTGGGCATGGGGTTCGGGAGTACACTGCCTGGGCGGGCTTGGCAGGCAGCAGTTAACCGCAAGGATGGCCAAGCCTTTGCTGCCTCTTGTTTGTTTTGCTTTGTTGGGACAGGGGTCTCCTGTAACCCAGGATGACCGGGAACTGACTGTGTGGCTAAGGATGATCTGGAACTTCCGATCCTCCTTCAGCTACCTCTTCAGTGCTGGGATTACAGGCATGCTCCCCCACCCGGGTTTATTTGGTGCTAAGGATGGAACCCAGGGCTTCATACATCTTGGCATGTGCTGTACTAGCTGAGCCCCAGCCCAGCCCAGCCCAGCCCTCGGCCTTTCTCTTGATGGCCAGGTGTGTCCTTTCATTGACACTAGTCTGTTACAGCCCAGCTTGTGCATTGTTTTTTAAGGAACTAAGTAACACAACGTGTCCATTAGGAAAGAATTTGCTAGCTGTCTTCTTATGTCTCCTCCATCCGGCGCAGTCAGCAGGTAGACACGTACAGGCAGGGGAGTATCAGAAATTCCTCATTTCCACAAGATGGCTCAGCAGGTAAGGACGATTGCTGCCAACCTGAGTTCAGTCCCTAGGCCCCACATTGTCCTCTGATCTTTACACACACAGGCAAACACACAAAAAAATGTAGAAAGTATCTGTGAGTTCGAGACCAGCCTGGTCTACAAGAGCTAGTTCCAGGACAGGCTCCAAAACCACAGAGAAACCCTGTCTTGAAAAACCAAAAAAAAAAAAAAAAAGTAGAAAGTAATTTAAATACTTGCCACCCCCTTCCGTGACTAGTGACGAGGTGCCAAGGGAGTCACTGTTCCAGGCTGAGCTGCCCGAGGACTGGGACGTGCTCATTTCTCTCGCCTATCCAGGTGTTTGTGTAATGATGTGTCGAAACTGTTGTTTTTGGTACTGAAACCAAGTAAGAGAGAAGATTCCTTTTGACATCCTGTGCGCCTTCCTGTCTCCGCTTGCTCTGACTTGTAACTGTTGAGAGGTCGCATGGCGACATGGGACAGCACAAGAGGTGTGCCCTGTAAAGCTTTTTTTTAAATTTGTTTTTATTTTTATTACTTGTATCTGTGTGAGCATGTGCTGCGTGCGTGCAGGTACCCCACGGAGGGCAGAAGAGGGTATCGGCTCCCCAGGAGCTGGAGTTACATGGAGTTGTGAGACCACCTGACGGGGGTGCTGGGAACTGAACTGCCCTCTGCAAGAGCAGCAAGCACTCTTACCCACTGAGCCATCCTCCTAAATCTTACAGGAGCGGTTCAACCCAATCTCAAGCTATCCAGAAGAGAAGAGAAGGTACCTAGACACTACCAGTCTCCTGTGGCTGTAGCAGAGACTGACCTTGAACTAATTATGTAGCTGAGGGGGGCCTTGAAATCCTGGACCTTCTGCCTCTGTCTCCTGGGTGTGGAGATTACAGGTGTGCTCCAAGGTAGTTTTTGTTTTGTTTTTTGTTGTTGTTTTGAGACTGAATTTCTCTCTAGCCCTGGCTGTAGACCAAACTGGCCTAGAACTCAAAGATCCGCCCGCCTCTACCTCCCCAATGCTGGGATTAAAGGTGTGCACTGCTGTTGCTGCCTCCACCACCTGGTCCAGGACGGGTTTTATGCAGGGCTGGAGGTAGAACCCAAGGCTTCATGCATGGCTCGTCCATCAGAGGCCCAGAGGTCCTTCCTGTGGGCTAGAAGATCCTGCTACTGGTGGAAATTTCCTTTAGTCTATTTTCTTTTTAGTTTCGTTTATTTTGTGTGAGTGGATACGTGTATGACATAGGTGGAGGCCCAAGGACAACATGCAGGAGTTGGTTCTCTCCAACTCTGTGTTCGGGGATCAGACTCAGGTCGACAGGCTTGACAGCAAGTGTCTTTACCCCCTGGGCCATTCATCCTGTGGCCTCCCTCCTCCTCTTCCTCCTTCCATCACTTTTTGACCTAAGGACTCATTGTATAGCTCAGGCTGGTCTTGAACTTGCCATCCTCATGCCTCAGCCGTCCAGGTCCTACAATTCTAGGCATGTGCCACCAAGCCCAGCTAAGAGAGGATTTCTAACTTCCAGATTTGTTTACATGAGAAGTCTCACTAGTGTTTTACTAGTTTCTGATTTCTTTCTTGGCACAGTGTACCCAGTAATCATATGTTCAACCTCATGAATCTGCCTCAGAGTATGTATCAATGCAAACTTCCCATCAGCTTAAGAAATGAGAAGGCCAGGCATGGTGGTGCACACCTCTGATCCTGTGCACGTAAGCATAAGCACGCCTGTGGTTAGGATGGAAGCTCACAGGCTAGTACAGAGTTCAGCAAGTATAAACAAGAGAGACCCTGCCTCAGGAGAGAACCAACCTGTGAATGTCACACATGCACTCTGACATGTGTGCACTTGTACACAGACACACATTTTTTAAAACAGAAATAGTTATTAAGTCACTTAAAATCAAATTTTGATAAAATGATCAATCTAGCATATTTGTTTGAGGACAAGATAGGAAAAATGCTAAGCTCACATCTAGGAGGAATCCCGCAAAGGAAAATGCTCTTTAAAGGATCTTTAAGGGAATGGAGGGACGGCCCAGTGGTTAAAGCTCCTGCTCTTACAGAACACCTGGATTCAGTTCCAGCACTCACATTGGTTTAACTCACAAATGCCCGTGACTCCAGCTCTAGGGGATCCCACAGTTTAGCCTCTGGGGGCTCCCCCACTCATGTGGTATGCATGGATGTGTGCATGCGCGTGCACGCGCACACGCGCGTGAACACACACACACAGAAGTACCTTTAAATACTCTCTAAGCTGGGTGTGGTGGCTCATGCTTATACTTGGGAAATGGAGGCAGGAGAATCTGGAATCCCAGGTCATTTTTAACTACTTAGTGAGCTGGAGGCCATCCTAAGCTCCATGAGACTGTCTCAGACACATAGAAAATAATAAATACCTTTTTCTATGTAATGAGCCTGTGTGTGAACTCTTTAACTGAATGCTAAGAGGTTTCTGGACCATCTGATGGGTTTTTACGGCAGGCCATTGTGCTTTCCCACCCAGGACACAGACCTGGTGCCCAGTGATATTGCAGCAGGCTTCACCCT
This sequence comes from Alexandromys fortis, assembly GCF_014885135.2. Classification (NCBI taxonomy): domain Eukaryota; kingdom Metazoa; phylum Chordata; class Mammalia; order Rodentia; family Cricetidae; genus Alexandromys; species Alexandromys fortis. The sequence continues at coordinate 531,622 of NW_026068109.1, forward strand.
TCTCCACCAGCAACAGGACAATATCAGCAGCAGCCTGGAGCCTCAGGAGGTCGTCACCCACTTTCCAGGGCAGTCTCAGGTAATGACGACACCGCCAACATTCGTGCATCTATGTAGACCTTCAGAGTCATACAGCTAAAGCAGAAGGATTGTGAGTAGGAGGCTAGCCTGGGCTATGTAGGGAGCCCCGGGCTAGAAATAGACCCTGTGTAAGAGGAGAGAAGGTGAGGGAAGGGGAGGAATGATAGGAAGACAGGGACAGATGGGAGAAGGGAGAAGAGGCAGGAGAAGTAGCCAAGAACAGTTTCAGTAGCCTTTGGACCAAAACCCAACTTTCTCACCTAGATTCCAGGTACAGGAAGCCTACTTCCATCTTATTGTCTAGGTTGCGCTGTAGGGAAGTCAATATTTGGTCCTATGTTCTGGAAGAATTCCTTCTGGGATGGGGCCTGAGTCACCTCAGAGTATGTTTTCTTCTCCAGGTTTAGGAAGCAAAAACAGCTCAAGCTTTGCTTGGTGAAATTTTTTCTGCCATGAAACTTTGTTTTCCAAAGATAAAGTCATGCCAGGCCTGGAAGTATATGCCTGCATTCCAGCAGTAGGGGGCAGAGGCAGGGGGATTGTGAGTTCCAGGCCATCCCAGGCTACACAGTAGAAGGGACAACACTAATTCATTCATTTCTTTCCTTCCCTCTCTCCCTCTTCCTCTGTCTTCCTCTCCTCCTCTCTCTCTTCCTCCCTCCCTTCTCGTATTGCTGGGTGTGGAACCCAGCACATGTACCATCACTGAACCGTATTCCCAGATCCTCAAAAACAAGACAAAAAAAAAAAAACCAAAACAAAACAAAAAAAAACCAAAAAAACAGAAAAGTAACACATAGAGTGTATGGCAGAGAAACCGTAGACTGTGTGTCCCTCTGCCAGCAGTGACTGCACCCGTGTCACAGGGGTCGAAAGCCGTGGAGTCCTCCAGGCTTTCGATCTGTGTCTTAGTTACTTTTCTGTTGCTGTGATGATACACTAGGACCAAGGTAACTTACGAAGGAAAGCATCTATTGGGGGCTTACAGTTGTAGAGGTCTAGAGCTCATGACTGTCAGCAGCAGCAAGCAGGCGTGGTGCTGGAGTAGAAGCTGAGAGCTCACATCTTGAGACACAACCGTGAGACAAAGAAAAAGCTTCTGGGAATGGTGTCGGTCTTCTGAAACCTCAAAACCCTCCCCCAGTGGCGTGCCTCCTCCAGGTGTTGAAACTGCCCATGTCCAGCGTGGAAAGCCATGAAGAACTCTAGGCAGGAACTTCTGGCAGGAGCCAGAAGACTGAGCAGGGACCCCTGCCTTTCTCCCTCGCCACAGTTCCGGTGGAGTCCACCGGTGGCTGTTTAGGAGCAGGTGGATCCGAGAGTTCCCGGCCAGCCAGAGATACCTAGGGAGACCTTGTCTCAAGAAACAAGTGCTGGCTGTGGTGGCACATGCTTTCGATTCCAGCACTCAGGAGGTAGAAGCAGGTAGATCTCTGAGTTCTAAGCTAGCCTAGTCTACATAGCAAGGTCCAGGACAGGACAGCCAGGGTACACAGACCCTGTCTTCAAAACAAATACCAGTTTCCCCCTACAAAAAACTGGAGAGACAGCTCAGCTGTTAACTATATTTGCCACACAGCTGTGAGGGCTGGAGTTGGGGTCCTCAGAACCCATGTAAATGCTGGCTGGGTGTGCTGGCCCATCTGTAATTACAGCCTTGGAAGGTAAAGATGGGGGTGGGGTAGCCTTCAGGCAAGCTGGCTAGGTCAAGTCTGGGTTTGAGGTAAAGACTCTGCCTTGGCAAATAAGGTGGGAGAGTGAAGATTCTCGATGTGAGACTTGGGTGTCCATATGCACACAGATGCACACACAGGTGCCCACACCCTGTGAACACGCATGCACGCAGGTACCCCACAAATACACATGGGGAGAAAAGGAATGTTCGAGAGTCAAGGAGGAAAAGCAGGAAGGATTAGAAGGTGGAGCACAAGACTAAAGTCTTGGTGTGAGGGTGGGAGTGACGCAGCAGGCTAAGAGGCTTGCTTCACAAGTGTGGGGACACCCCCCCAATTCACATAATGGAGCACTTCTGTGATCCTGGGGCTCCTATAGCAAGATGGGAGCTGGAGGTAGGGGACTCTTGGAGGCTGGAGGACCAGCCAGCTGGGTGGGTCCAGCAAACATGGTTCTAACGGGTAGAAGGTGGAGACAGACCCCGAGGCTCGGGTTGTGGGACACGCAGATCTCCGGGTTCATCCCTTGCATGGATGCCACACACTAAAAGGCTTTTTCCCTCCTCTCCCCCAGGAAGCCGACTTGGATGCCGAAGTGGAGAACTGCCATCACTTCATGCCGTTTGCAGCCGCCGCCTACGGATGGCCCCTCTACATCTACAGAAACCCGTTCACCGGGCTCTGCAGGATTGGTGGTGACTGGTAGGTCAGCCTAGGGTGAGCCTCTCATGGAATTTCTCTCTAAGAGAAAGCATCCAAGAATAGAATGGAGTCTTAAGTCCTTTTCCTAGAATCTTTCTGGAGCTGTGTCTGTGTCCTGAAATTTCATGCCTTAGCTCTAAGTTTTGAGGTCTCACTATGTTGGTCCTGACTAGCCTGAAAGAAACTCATCATATAGATGAGGCTGCCACCTCTGCCTCCCGAATGCCAGGATTAAAGGCGTGCGCCACGCCTGGCACTTGCAACTTCTGAAAAAGCTTACTGACCCTAGCTGACCCAGAACAGCGCTCAGAACCACGTACAGATGTTGTCACCCTTTATCTACATGTTTCCAGCATTCATGGGGTCGTCACTGTGTAAGGTCACTCTCAACCTGTTGGCGTCTTCAGCAAATGGTTACCACCACACACACATACCTATGTTATTCTGGGCCAGCATGGAGGAGTGGAGCTAGGCGGCCAGGCAGTGGTGGCACACGCCATTAAACCCAGCACTCGGGAGGCAGAGGCTGGCAGAGCTCTCTGAGTTCAAGCCAGCCTGCTCTATAGAGTGAGGTTCAGGACAGCCAGGACTGTTACACAGAGAAACCCCGCCACAAAAACTAAACAGGAAAGAGTGGAGCTATGCATTTGGCTTAGGTTGTAGATGCTGGTTACATGGGAAATACAAGCATATTGAAGCCGGTCCTCTCAAGAGCGGATTAGACTTGAGCAGGTTGGGCGCTGGGTGAAAGGCTGCGCCACCATGCCTGCCTTTTCAGGGCTTATTATTAACTTGATCACATGGTCTGGAAAATGTTTAATCTCTGAAGGCAGGAGGGATTTTGAGGAAACTATTATCACCCACTGTGGTTCTTGGGATTCAGACTCACGTCAGGCTTGGCGGCAGGGACCTTTCCCACTGGGCCAACATCTCATGCTTAATGGATAAAGGTCTGCTAGCAACTTGGCTGAATTTCCTCAGGACGTTCATTGTAGTAAAATTATAAAAATCAATACTCTAATTGGTTGCTAACTGACTGGTAACTTGAATACGCAGTAATGTGTATGTGTGTAATATCTGACAGTGGTATATGTCCAAACGCGTGTGCATGTTCACATGCGTGTGTAGGGTTTGGAGACCAGAGGAGGATGTCTGTGTCCTGCCGTCCTTCTCTCCACTTTACTCTCTCAGGACAGGGTCCTCCTGACTCCACCCATCACCTCGCAGTTCCAGCTGGGTTCCAGGACTTTCACAGCCTCGCCTGGCACAGGGCATGGGTTCTGTGGATTCGAACTCTGATCCTCTTGCACAGCCTGTGCTCTTCACCCACTGAACACCAGCCCTACTCTTTTCCTTGCTGCTCGAACCCAGGCCTTGCTCCTGCTGGGAAAGCAGCCTCACATTAAGCCCAGCCCTCAGCCACCAGGTCCAGATTTAGCATCCCTTTGTTCTTACTTCAGTCAATCACGACTAGAGTGGGTGGGAACTTGCTGTTTTTCTCAAATCACCATTTCTTCTGCTGTGCAGCAAGATCCTTGGTATCACTTCCAACACATGCTTCTTGCTTCATCCACAGCCATGGTTCATTACTGTCATTTCTATAATTAGTATTTGGTATTCACATGCCCCGGCCTGACTTTGCAGGCTGGTTCCTGTGTCCTTTTGATGGGTCCCTGTCACTTTCTGAGCACTTCCCTAGTTACCTGTTTTGTTTTTTGGTGATTTTGAGGCAGGATGTCATGTAGCCAAGGATACCCTTGGCCTCCTGATCCTCCTGCCTCCACTTCCCAAGTGCTAGGGTTACAGGCTCATGCCGCCACACATGGCCTCTTCCTGCATTTCTGATGGAAATATTTCAGGTTTTATTTATCATTAACATGTGCCTGAGATGTGTGTGGGTATGTGTATGCCACAGCAAACGACAGTGCTGTCTTCTGACCTCCTCCTGCCTCACCGTGGGCTCTGGGAGGGAACTCGTGTGAAATCACTCACCACGCACCTTTAACCACTGAGCCATCTTGGCTTTGATGGAAGGATCCTGATGAAAGGAGTTGAAATTGCATCCTTTGCTTGCCCTGGAGTGGTTTCTGCCCTTCACCCTGCAAGGTGGAGATGCTAATTAGAAACCAAGATCTAAGTGCTTGGCGTCCATCCCTCTGGGGCGTTGCGGCCTGCAGGACTTCCTGGTCGACAGTTTGACAGTTCAAGAAAAAAAGTTGAGTTACATATGTGTGTGTGTCCATGGATGTCAGAGCAGAGGGCAACTTGTAGGAGTTTATTCTCTCTGTCTGTCATGTAGATCTCATCCCAGGGATTGAACTCAGGTCATGAGACTTGGCAGCAGGTGCCTTTACCTGCTGAGCCATTTTCTTGACCCGACACAGAAGTTTGGCATGACCTTTCCCATATTGTATCTGTCACTTTACCCTCTGCAAGCCCTTGAACCCAGCCACAGGGCAGTCTGTTCTCATGCTTGATCCCCAGTGCTCCCGAAGTCACACAGGCAATCCTTGTGTCTTTCCTGGTCATGGGGCTGGAGAGGTGGCATGGTCAGTGTCATGCTTGCTGTTCAGGCAGGAGGCCTGGAGCTCAAAGCCCCTCATCCACATGAGAAAGCTTGTTCCGACTCTGCCTGTGTCCCCTGTGGTGGGGGTGAGGTAGAGAGACAGGAGGATCCCTGGGGCTTGCTGGCCTCCAGCCTAGCTCCAGTTCCGTGAGAAGCCCTATCTCAAAGGAATTAACACAGATGAGAGAGTAGGATATGACCTCCTCTGGCCTCCATGGATGCATGGACATGCATATGTGCACACACCCACACACACAGATGAATGAATGAATGCATGGTCGTGCACATGTGCACACACAAACACACAGAGATGAATGAATGAATGCATGGGCCTGCCCGTGTGCACACATAAACACACAGATGAATGAATGAATGAATGAATGAATGCATGCATGGTCGTGTACATGTGCACACATAAACACACAGAGATGAATGAATGAATGCATGGGCCTGCACATGTGCACACATAAACACACAGAGATGAATGAATGAATGAATGCATGGGCCTGCACATGTGCACACATAAACACACAGATGAATGAATGAATGCATGGGCCTGCACATGTGCACACACAAACACACAGAGGTGAATGAATGAATGAATGAATGCATGGTCGTGCACATGTGCACAAACACAGATAATGAATGAATGAATGCATGGGCTTGCACATGTGCATACACAGACACACAAAGATGAATGAATGCATGTACATGTACACACACACAGACACACAGAAATGAATAAATGCATGGGCCTGCACATGTGCGCACACACATAGAGACATGAAAGAAAAGAAGAAAAGAAGAGTCAGGAATGTAGCTCAGTGAAAAAGTGTTTACCCCATGTGCAAGACCATGGATTCCATTCCCTGCGACTTGAGAAACTGTTCTTAGACTGTCTTAGAAGTGGTCAGCCCTCCCCCACCCTGAATTTCCTAGATAAATCCTAGAGGGGGCCCAGACTGCCAGTCAGCTTTGTCTTCCCTTCAGCTGCAGAAGCAGAGAGACGGAGTATGACGCAGTTGACGGGGACCAGCACAACTGCCACTTTGCCTCCATCCTGAAGACGACCGGGCTGCAGTACCGGGACTTCATTCACATCAGCTTTCACGACAAGGTGCTGTCTCAGACGGGGTGTCCAGATGTGGGTCCGAGAGTCCTCTGGGATCTAGTGGGAGGAGTGTGTGTGTGCACATGCATGCATGCGTGCGTATGGGTACTGGGTGTTGAACTCAGGCTATCAGGCTTAGCGGTGAATATCTCAGTCACTGAACCATCTTGCATCCCCAGCCTCCTTTTTACTTTTTATTTCTAAATGTTCTAAGTTGCCTATATGCTGGCCCAGAGCTTAGCCTGTGACCCAAATAGGCCTTCAATTTGCTTTCCTTCAACCTCAGCCTCAGCTTCTTAAACAGCTGGGATACAAGCCTGTACCACAAGGCCTGGAATGGAAGTCACACTCCAGTGTATGCTCGCGCGCGCGCACACACACACACACACACACACACACACACACACACACACACCCCTACCTGCCTACCACCTTCAAATCTGTGGTTAGCATTGCTCAGCAGCTCTCCAACTTCTTCTCTACTGCAAAACCTGGTAGAGGGCAACTGTTTTCAGACTCTGTGACCCACAGAATCTCTTGGCAGAACTAAGTCTTCTACAGTCGGGCTAGTGAGATGACTCAGTGGGTAAAGGTGTCTGCCTCCAAGCCTGAGGACTTGAGTTCAATCTCTGGGACCCATACAATAGAAGGGGAACAAGCTCCCTCAGGTTGTCTTCTAATTTCTTCACACATGCTGTGTGACACACACATGCTCATGCGCCCGCACACACACCCTCACATTATAAATGTAATTTAAAGAAAAAAACCTGAAGTTGCAGGTATGGTGGTGTGTACAACCCCAGCACTTGGGAGACAGGAGGATAGAGAAACCAGGTCACAGACACGCAGGTTTCTTTGTTGGTGGTGGTGCTCTGTGACCCGTGGGTCAGGCCTTGTGCTGGCTTCTTCTCTTCCAGGTCTATGAGCTGCCCTTCATAGTGGTTCTGGATCACAGAAAAGAGGCCGTGGTGGTTGCTGTGAGAGGAACCATGTCTCTCCAGGTAATGACGCCGTGTTTGACAGGTTCAGATCTGGGCACTGTTGGGGAGCAGAGAGTGAGCCATGGGTGGGTGCTGAGGCAGAGGAAATCTTCGTTAGGAACAGAGAAAGCCACTGTGAGGTAACCAGGGGAAGCACTGGAGCCAGGAAGTGAACGTGGGTTGTGGAACACCGACTTGATGAAACACAGGGAGGTGGTTCCCACTTAATGGCCAGCTGTTGGCAGCGGAGGTGCCAACACATTCCAAGACAGTCTACAGGGATACCGGCTTGGTCGTCTCCTGCTGACCCTCTTTAGATGTGCCTAGATGAGCCCCAAGCCTGAGTAGCCCGCCCTCTAATTCCTGCACCCAGAGCCAGATAGGATGGTGGGGTCAGCCTTCCGTGAGAAGACATGCTGGGCCGTGTGGTGGGACACTCCTGTAATCCCACCTCCGGAGGCTGAGGCAGAAGGATTCCAAGTTTGAGTCCTGCTTGGGCTACAGAGTAAGACTGAATTTTGAAGAAGTGGGAGGGGCAGCTTGGAGACGTTCGACGGTAAAGTGCGCTGAGGGGAACGGTGAGGATCTGCGTAAGGTCCCTGGAACCCACGTAAAACCCAGGGGCGGTACCGCGTCTGTGGTCCCAGCTTTCCTGCAGCAGAATGGGAGATGAAAACAGGAGACTCTAGAATCCCAAGGGCCAGATAGCCTGGCGTCTACGCCGGCTGACAAGGGACCCTACCTCAAGCCAGGTGGAGGTGAAGGCTGACATGGAGCACGTCTCTGATCTGACCGCCGTACCTGGGCTGTGGCACACGTGCACCTGCGTTCATACACAAACATGCACACGCACTCATACACAACACACAAAGACTTAAAAAAATAGTCACGTACTCTCAAGTTCCTTTGGGGGTTCTCTCAGGCCCTCCCTTCCTCCAGTCACCATGTGCTGCCTCTTCTGGATGCAGCGAGCCCTTTGTCCACCTCCAGTCCTCTCCCGCCTCCACTTCTTGTCCTGCTCTCTTCCCTCTTTCAGCATCTGCTTTCTGGTTTCTTGTCTGCCACCCCCACTCTCACTTCCTGGTTCTCCCAGGAGGCCCAGGAAGGACCAGTGTGACTGCTGAGTATGCAGAACAGGCCTAGAATCCAGACACTTTGAAGGCTGAAACAGAGGATTTTAAAGTTAGGGCCAGCCTGAGCAACTTAGACCCTATATCAAAATAAAACAGGGCTGAAGAGATGGCTCAGCCCTAGAGCACTGACTGCTCTTTCAGAGGATCTAAGTTCGATTCCCAGCACCTACATGGCAGCTCGCAGTCATCTGTAACTCCATTTCCAGGGGATCAGGCGTGCATATGGTATACAGACACACAAGTAAACACATAAAGAAATAATAATAAAGAGGGCTGGGCTGGACATGCTAGTGCCACAACTTTAATTCTAGCCCTTGGGCGGCAGAGGCAGGCAGATCTCTGAGAGTTAGAGGCCAGCCTGGTCTACTGAGTGAGTTCTAGACCAGCCAAAGCTACATCGTGAGGCCTGGTCTAAGAAAAGATTCCTGGGCCATGTCATGCAGCAGGGGAGCACCTGCCTGGCATCTCCCTTTCAGACTCAGGGCAGAACACCTAACATACCGTGTGGAAGGCGGGCGTTCAGCCCATTATCTGTTATTAGTATTGCCCACTACTCCTTGCTCAGTCGATCGTCTTAGCTCTCACAGCCTCAGGCTCTCTAACTAGGTCCTTTCCCAGCCCTTGTTTTGACCATTTGGTTCCCTGCACCGAAAGAAAGGTTTCCCGTCATCTCGGTCATCCTAGTCAATCCGTTTTCTTTCCTGTGTAGCCCCCAAGTGTCCCCAAGTGCTGGAACGAAAGCGTGCACCCAGCACAGCCTGTTCCAGTCTCTCCTCCATGCTGTGCACAGGCCTCAGCGTTTTCCTTCCTCCTCCAGAAACCTCCAGTACACACGGCTTTCCTCCGAGTGCTCGTTCCCTGCCAGCCTGTTGGGTGCTCTGTGAGCTGTCCCAGTCTGTACACAGCACTAAGAGTGCCAGGAGTCCCCAGTGGGTCGCTTGTAGAAGTAAGCCAGGCATGCGGTACTTGCCTACAGTCCCAGCATGGGAGTCAGGAGTTCAAAGCCGGTCACAAACAGAAACCAAAACAGCATGGAGCCCAGGGAGGATGGTTACTCTGCTTCCCTCCAGGTTCAGCCCGGCCACTCACCCTCTCCCCTGTCAGCATCTTTGTTGTTTAGTGAGCCATTGTGTGTGTGTTCCAGGGCAGAAACAGGGCTTTGCTCAAACCCTAATTTGTGCTCTGGGCTGGGAAGATCAGTGTGCAAGACAAAGGTGTTTCTAGATGTCCCTTCTATCACCGCCATTCCTGCCTGGCACCCCGCCAGCTTCCTGCCTCAGCTATTGTAGAGGCTGGACACATCTCTCTCAGCAGTCTGACCGCTCTGGGTCCCTGTCCTCAGTCTCCACACATGCCACCTTCACCCGCCGTGCAGCTTCACAGGCTGACATTGCTGTGCCCACATTCCCAGGATGTCCTGACTGACCTGTCTGCAGAGAGTGAGAACATCGAGCTGGAGGCAGAGCTGCAGGACTGTGTGGCCCACAAGGTATGTTTGTGTTGAGAGGGACGTCTCAAAGAGATGGAGTAACGTGGCTGAAGCCGGAGGATGGACTGTCAGATCAACACTTGAGGCGGGCTGTCTTTCCTTCCCTCTTTTTTGTTTTTTCTTCTGGTTTTTCAACACAGTTTTTCTCTGTGTAGCCCTGGTTGTCCTGGAACTCACTTTGTAGACCAGGCTGGCCTTGAACTCACAGAGATCCACCTTCCCCTGCCTCCCAAGTGCTGAGATTAAAAGCATGTGCCACCACCACCCAGCCTCAGCCTCCTTTTTTTAGGCACGAGTCCCATGTAGCCCAAGCTGGCCTATAGCTAACTTGCGTTCCTCTCGCATCCACTGTCTGGATATGAGGATTCCGGGTTAGGGTGGCACCCAGAGTCTGATGCGGGCTGGACAAGCATCTAGAAACTGAACTGCAGCCACAGTCACTTCCCCTCTAATTAAAAGCTGATATCTTCGTGGGAAAGTGCTTGGTCCCGCCAGAGCAGCAGAGCAAGAGCTCCAGCCGTGTGGGCGGCACAGGCTGGATGGACAGCTCACTCCCACAAGTTCTCTGTGGATGTGGCCAGAGCCTAGTTCTGTTTCTCTCTTCCTTTTCTGTGGGGGTGAGTGGGGCAGAGTTCCTCTTGGAGGAGGAAAACCCCACCTCAGATGGATGTGTGCGTATGAAATGGTTTTTAAACATTGTAAAGTGAGTGTAATAACTCCAGACATGGAGAGTCTTGGGTAGAAGAACCATGAGTTAATTTCAGGCTACACAGCAAGGTCCAGGCCATTGTGAGCTTTGGAACCTTCTCTCAACAAACCAGAAAACATGATGGATGGGAAGACAGATGCGTGGATGGGTGGGTGGGTGATGGGTAGGTGGGTGGATGGGTAGATGGAGGGATAGATGAATGGATAGATGGGCGGGTAATGGGTGGATGGGTGGGTGAGTGGGTGGACGGGTAGATGGAGGATAGATGAACGGATGGATGGATGGGTAGATGGGTGGGTGGGTGAGTGGGTGGATGGGTAGATGGAGGGATAGATGAATGGATGGATAGATCAGTGGTAGATGGATATGTGGATGCTGGATGGGTGGATTACATTTATCATTTTAACCGTTTGTGTCATTGCCATCATGTGTTTATACAATGTTGTATGCCCGTCTTTTCTGTCTATACCCTAATTTTTTTTTTTTTTTTTTTTTTTTCGAGTCAGGGTTTCTCTGTGGTTTTGGAGCCTGTTCTGGAACTAGCTCTTGTAGACTAGGCTGTTCTCGAACTCACAGAGATCCGCCTACCTCTGCCTCTCAAGTGCTGGGATTAAAGGCATGCGCCACCACCGCCTGGCCTATACCCTAATTTTTGATGAACCCTGATGTTGGCTCTGGGCTTACTAAACGCTAACGGCCCCACTCCCAGCTCTGATATCCTACCCTCTCTCCTTGTGAGGTTGCGTCTTCTGGTGTTCATCTTTGTGTGTGTGTGTGTTCCTATGTGTGTGCAGGTTCACGTACATGTGTGTATATGTGCATATAAAGGTCAGAGGTTGACGCTGGCTGTCTTTTCCAATTGCTTCCCACCTTATATTTTGAGATAGGGTATCCCTAAACCTAGATTGGGTGTTTAAATCCGTTCAGTTGAATGGGGCCAGGGGAATGGCTCAGCGAGTGAAGTGCTGGCCAGGCAGGTGTGAGGATCTAAATTTGGATCTCCAGCATTCATGTGTAAGTGTGCATCTGTGATGTCAGCACCGGACGGGTGGAAGCAGACTAAGTCTGGGCCATGCTGCCTGGCCAGCACAGGGTAAACAATAAGTGGGCACCTGCAGTCTCCACTCTGGGAAGATGGAGGTGGAAAATCCCAGAAGCTCTAGAACCGACCAGCATAGACAAAAGGCTAACAACAAGAAACCGTCTGAAATTAAAGGCAAGGCCCAACACCGGGGGTGTCCTCAGACCTGCACTTGCCTGCTGTGACAAGTGTGAATCCACACTCGTGTACATGAACACTAATGTACACACACAAGAGAGGGAGAGAGACGGGGGGTGGCCTTCTTCAGAGCTGTACCCACTAATGGTATTGTTATTTCAAACAATAATCGTGTTAGCAACTGTTTATGATCACCAGATACTACTACAACAGGGCCAGGGGTGTGGCCGAGTCAGCAGAGTGTTTGCTCAGCATGTATGGAGCCCCGGGTTCAGTGCCCAGCATCACGTGAACTGGGTGTGGTGGTGCACACCTTCAGCACTCAGGGGGCAGCAGTAGGAGACTTGGAAGCTTAAGGCTTGGCGACATGTGAGTGAGTCTGAGGCTTGGACTACACAAACAGATCCCTGTAAATAAATAAGAAAATCCTCCTTTTCTCCAGTCTGCCCATCTTTCATAACTCATATCAGTCTTGCTGTAGTTCTCAAAATAGTATCTTTTCAAATGGTATTTTTATTTCCCTGGGTGCACACACGCCTGCCTGTCTGTATGGGTGCCATACGTCTGCAGTGACCACCCAGGCCAGAAGAGGGCATCAGATGCCTGGCATTAGAGCTACAGGCAGGGGTGACTCACCTGGTCAGGAGCTGGAAATCAGCAAATGCCCTTAACCCCTGAGCCACTTCTCTGGCCCCCAAAGTAGTTTTTTATTCTTCCGTATCTTTGTTGACACTACCAGCCATATCCTGTTCGCTGTTAAACGGGCAACCAGACTTTAACAGAGCTCTCTGGAAACAGTTCTGTTTGGTTCTCGTGCACAACATCACCCTCATGTGGGGCATTCATTGCCGCATCTGCCTTTCCAACTAAGAGTTAGCTGCAAGGCTGGAGAGATAGATGGCTCAGCCGTTATAAACACTAGCTGCCCTTCCAGAGGACCAGGGTTCGACTCCCAGAACCCACATAGCAGCTCACAACTGTCTGTAACTCCAGTTCCAGAAAATTAAAAAGAAAGAAAGGAAAAAGAGTAAACCGCAAAACCAGAGCTCCTGGCTCACTTTGGGGGTCTTTCATCACCACATAACCTGTAAGTGTGCCCCACTCTAAATTGCTCTCTTCCCGTCAGCTGCAGCTCAATGAGAAGCACTAATAAATAGCTTTCCCAAGGTCCTCTGCTTTCTTCTGTTTGTGATCTTTCAGTTTGAAGACACCACACACACACACAAAGTGCAAGGCCTGGCTGACTTATATATCAAATTGAGAGCCAGACTGGCAACTTTAAAACCATCTCAAAAAAAAAATACTTTTTAGACATATTTATGTATGTGTCCATGTGCACATGCCCATGCGGACCAGAATTGGGCAACGGATCCCCTCAAGCTGGTGCCTGTGGGCTACCTAATGTGGGTGTGAGGAACTGAACTCTGGTCACTGACAGAAGCACTCTTCATCATTGGTCTATTTCTCCGGCCCATAAAAACAAGTTCTAAAGGGTCTGGTATAATTCAGTGGTAGATTGCTTGCCCAGCATACACGAGGGCCCCCAGCTTCAATCCCCAGTCCTTAGAGGATTCAACGTCGTGTGTCGTGCAGCTACGGACTAGCACACAGAACTACAGATGTGCCTGCTGCATAAATGGGTGTTCCTGGTGACACCCACTGGCTTAGATACATACCAGCGTCCACTTCCTGGCAGCCAGCCTCTGGGACATAGGCCCAGAGTGTATCAGTGAACAGTAGGCCAGAGACCGCCTTCCGAGCCACACTGACCTCACCCCATCTATTCCTCCAGGGAATTGCTCAAGCAGCCAGGTACATTTACCGCAGACTGGTCAACGATGGGATTCTGAGCCAAGCCTTCAGTGTCGCTCCGGTGAGATCGGTTCATTCTTCTATTTTCTGTTACTGTCACGGTCCATCTGTTCTTCTGGGCCTCAACTCCCTCTGCCTTCCGTCCCCCAGGAGTACCGGCTCGTTCTGGTGGGGCACAGCCTAGGAGCCGGAGCTGCGGCCCTGTTAGCCATCATGCTCCGGAAGGCCTACCCACAAGTCCGTGCATATGCCTTCTCGCCACCCAGGGGGCTCCTGAGGTAAGGCTTCACTCTCTGCAGGACAGTCAAGCAGGTGCTCTTTCATTCACATAACTGAATTACCTCTCCTCCCCAGAAGTGTGTTGTGACACACTGTAATGCTGACGTGTGGCATCCCTGAAGCCTGGGCTAGCCTACTGCTGTCACTCCAGCTCTGGAGAAGCTGCGGTGGGAAGCTTACATGGTGAAGGTTTCTCTCCGGCCACATGGCAGGTTAGACCCTGAGCTGCCTGAAACCCTGTATCAAAAGGGCAAAGAAAGACTATGGAGCTGAAGAAAGACTATGTAAATTGAACACGGTGCTGCATGCCTATGATGCAGGCACTCAGAAGGCAGAGGCAAGAGAATTACAGTCCTTAGAGAAGCCCGGCCAAGAGCTCTAATTTCCTGCGTAGCCCAGGCTGGCCTGGAACTGGCTGCGGGGCTGAGGGGAGACATTGAACTGATCCTTGTGCCTCGGCCTCCATAGTGGCTGGGATTATTACCGGCTAAATGATAGATTTCTAAGGTTCCTTTTGTTGCTTTTTAAAGATCTTTTTTGTGTGCACACGTGAGCAGGTACCTGCAGAGGAGAGGCATTGGGACACATACTTGTAGCAATTGTGAACTGTCCAGCTGGGGACTGGGAACCAGGGTCCTCTGGGAGAGCTGGGTGTGCTTTGAAGCATCTCTCCAGCTCCTAAAAGTTGGTTTTTAGGACTAGAAATGTAGTTTAATGGTACATCACTTGTCTACCATCCACTTAAAAAGAAAAGAAACTTCAAACTCTATGTGTGTCTGAGTCTACTGCGTCTGTGCAGCTGTCTGTGGGAGCCAGCAGAGGGCGTCCATTCTCCTGCGCGCGTGCCTAGAGTGCTTGTCCTCCACCACTAAGCACGTTTCCGGCCTCAAATCTTTCCCTTTTTTTCATGTTTTAACTGCATTTCTTTGCAGGAGCATGCATGTGTGTCTGTGTGGGTGTGTTTATGCCATGGAGGCGTCCGTCCTCTTCCACTGTCCGTGTCCCAGGGGTTGAACTCAGAGCATCAGGCTTGGCAGCAAGTGTTTTTACCTGCCGAGCCCTTTTGTAACAGAGAATCCACACATACTCTGCCTGCCATGTGAGCCTCCCCTGCTGCCTGCTCCTCCCCTGACCCCAGCTGTGCGCTTCTGATCCATGGTAGCCCCGAGTGGCACATCACTGCCACCTGGCATCCATCATGTGTGTGGGCGTCACCTGGACCACGCGCATTCTCTGGGGCTGAGCAAACAGGACGTTTATGAGCTGGACCTGTTTTCCCGCTAGCTGAGCATGCTGACTGGACATGTAAGCTTTGCCTTGCTTATAAAAGAAATCCGTCTACAGCAAAAAAGACTAAAACTAATTAAGGATTAAAACAATAAAAGGTAAAAACAGAACTGAAAAAAAAACCTACTATATAGCCATCAAAATATTTGAGAAATACAGCTGGGCAGTGGTGGTGCACATCTTTAATCCCAGCACTCAGGAGGCAGAGGTAGGTGGGTCTCTGAGTTTGAGGCCAGCCTGGTCTACAGCATGAGTTCCAGGACAACTAGGGCTACATGGAAAAACCCTGTCTCAAAAAAAAAAGGGGGGGGGGCTGGAGAGATGGCTCAGTGGTTAAGAGCACTGTCTGATCTTCCAGAGGTCCTGAGTTCAATTCCTAGCAACCACATGGTGGCTCCAAACCATCTGTAAAGAGATCTGGCGCCCTCCTCTGGTGTGTGGGTATAAATGGAGGCAGAAAGTTGTATACATAATAAATAAATCTTTTTAAAAAAAATGAAAAATGCAGAAAACAGATCTTTTGTTTTGGTTTATGTGTTAGTTTTTGAAGGCAGGATTTCTCTGTGTAACAGCCCTAGCTGCCCTAGAACTAGCTCTTGCAGACCAGGCTGGCCTCAAACTCAAGAGATCCGCCTGCCTCTGTCTCCTAAATACTGGGATTAAAGGCATGCGCCGCCACTACCACCCAGCTTGATTTTTGTTTGTGAGACAGGGTCCCTATGTAGCCTTTGCTTGAAGTTGAACTCAGACATCAACCTGCCTCTGCCTCCTCTAGTGCTGGGATTAAAGATGTGCACCGTCACACCTGGCAAAAGGTCACTAAGATTAGATCTGATTCAGAGGGCATGGTTTTAGCACTCCATATACTTCCTGTTGGCCACACTCACTCACCATCTCACCCCTCAGTGTTGGCAGTAACAGCCATTTCCTTAGATGGACTTTCTCAGAGGGCAGGTAATAGAAAGTAGGCTTCCTTTCCTCCTGCACTGATTAGCTGAAAATAACGTAAAGAACTTGTCAGGTATCTGCTTGTGATGAGGTAAAGTTTGTGCCAGAAAAATAGGAGTGATGCAGAAATATTGTGGGTTTGCTTTTTGGTTTTGATGAGACAGTCTCACAGTGTAGCCTAGCCTGGCCTAAATTGCATGTAGCCCAGGCTAGCCTCAGGCTCTTGGTGATCTTCCTGCCTCAGTCTCCCAAGGGCTGAGACTATAGGTGTGCTCCAGAAGAGAACCCTGCTCAGTAGGAAAAATACACTATGAGCTTGATTTTAGGGACTGCTTTTATTATTTAACTTTTCTAATTTAGTACACAGGATATCAACATAGTTCCAGACAATTCTATAAAGCCAGTATTCATGCTATTTTCTGTTCTCATTCTCTCAGAAAAAAAAAAATCCTTTCACACCAGAAGTAGAAATTTCTTAGATGACTTTCACCTTTATATTTTATTTACATATTTACTTTTTAGTGATTTCTAGATAGGGTCTTAACTGTGTAGCCCAGGCTAGTCCCAGTTCTCAGTCCTTCTCCCTCTACTGCTTAAGTGCTAAATGGGATTACAAGCTAGCTAGCCTTGAATTCAGTCTAGCCCTGGTGGGTACGTCTTCTTGCCTTACCCTCCGAGTGTCTGGAATCACAGGCCTGACCGCACTGGGCCAGCTTCTGTCCTGCAGATACACACTGCAGTGGCTAGCCTTTTACCTCTGCCTGCTCATATATTGCCAGGGCACCTCGGTAGATTGTGCCATTGGGGCCTTCTGGGTCACAGGGATCATTTGGTGATTTAGCTGTACCATGCCCTGGGGTCCCCATGTCACGTTTCTCTGTTAGAAGATTGGAATGTGACACCAACATCTGCCCTGGCAGCTGTTTATTCTCTCTGAAGCCTGCAGCAACAGAACCTAGACGGACTTAGCTTGTCTCTCACTTGAATTTCCAGCAAATCCCTTTACGAACACTCCAAAGACTTCATCGTGTCACTTATCCTAGGAATGGATGTCATTCCCAGGTCAGTGTCCCTCAAGTGGCCCACGGGGTCGGGGTTGTTGGCAACACCGGGTACTGAGATTATTTTTTACCAACCAGGTTAAGCGTGACCAACATGGAGGACCTGAAGAGAAGGATCCTGCGAGTGATTGCTAACTGCAACAAGCCGAAGGTAAGCACTTAGCCAGGGTTAGGCGAGGGTCCGCGTGGAGGCAGGCAGAGCGGCTCAGCAGTCTCTAGACCCAGCACACTGATGCTCGCGTCTCCTCCATGTCTGGGATTCTGTGTGCAGGAGTCACAGAGCGGCACTTAGGAAAGAAACCCTTGCCCATCTCCTCTGTGCTCTCAGTCACATGGTCCCAGGCTTCCAGTAAGGCCGACACATACGGACTCTTAAGAGGTTCTAGGAGGCCGGCAAGATGGCTCTGTGGGGAAAGGCGTTTGCTGCCAGACTGACCTGCATTCAGTCCTCATGGTGGAGGGGGAGGACCTCCCTGAAGTCCTCATCTCCATACGCATACAATTAGCTAAATAAATGTAATGGGAATATTTTAATGGCAGAAACTTGAGAGAGTGTAGCTCAGTGGTAGAGCACTTCCCTAGCCTTCAGGAGGTTCTAGGTTCAAACCTACACACACAGGAAGAGAAAGTGTATTCGCCGATAGGAGCTGACAGACATGAGGTGGTGTAATGGTGTTGGCCTCTAACCCAGCTGCCGGGAGACTGAGGTAGGACTGCCAAAAATCTGAGGCCAAGAGGAAAAGGAAGCCAGGGAGGGGGCAGGGGCTAGAGCCCAGCGGTAGAAGAGCTGCCCAGCATGTTCGAGGCCCTAGTCGTTGCCTGCTATTGGGGTAAGTTTGAAAAAGGGAGGGCCAGCGAGACAGCGGGCTTGCCATGTGGCACTAAGCCCAGTTGGAGTCCAGTCCCTGGAACCCAGGGGGTAGACAGCCAGCTCCTTTTGTCCTGTGACCCCCCAAACACACGCACGCGCGCACACACACACACACACACACACACACACACACACACACACACACGGCATGTTATCACAGGAACACACAAAAGAAGTAGGATTAAAAACAGTATTCTTAAAGAACAGGTATGTATTAACGGGAAATCTTGACAATATTCAAAAAAGTGTATGCTGAAGTGTGGTTTTATCTGGGTAATGGGACTCCTGGTGCTTTACCTTTTCAATTTGGTTGTTTTATCAGAATTTTAATATTCACTTTTTTGTTTTTTTTTTTTTTTTTTGTTTTTCAATACAAGGTTTCTCTTT
>NW_026068109.1:552945-560744 GCF_014885135.2 Alexandromys fortis
AATTACCCTAAGGAAACCGAAGTGTGGGTGAAGCCAACTTCTGTTATCACTGGATACAGCCTCAAGTGTATGTAGGTATAAAATTATGTCTGCTGGACACTCAAATGTTTGGAGAATGAAGATGATGGTGCTGGGGCCACTGGGGAGACCTCGTGCCTCACATCCTTCCTTATTGGATTTAGGCTTGGGAAACAGCCAGATATGTCACATACCTTTTAATTCCATCATTCAGGAGACAGCCACCGGCAGATCTTTGCATTCTACATCAGCCTGCTTTACAGAGTGAGATCCAGAACAGCTAAAAGCACTTGCTCTTGGCAGAGGACCCACAGTTGGTCCCCAGCTCCACATGGCAGCTCACAACCACCTGTATCTTTAGTCCCAGGAGATTCAAAGCCGCCTTCTGACCCCTGTGGCACTAGTGATAAGGACATTTGAGCAAGCACTCATAAATCTTTAAAAAAAAGGATGAAGTCCTGCCTCTGGAATGGGTCAGGCAGAGCTCATGTCCTTATAATAAGCATTTACTGCTGTGTTTCTAAACTGCCCCTTTAACTCTGGTTAAAAAAGGTTTGGAGCTGGGTGCGGTGGCACAGTCCCTTAATCACACAGCACTAGGGAGGCAGAGGCAGCCAACACTACATAGTGCGACACTCTCAAGAAGGAAGGAAGGTAGCTTGGTCTGGGACCAGAAAAGATGGTTCAGTAGGTAAGGGTACCCGCTACCGAGCCTGCCAGCCCGAGTTGAGTCCCTGGGTGGAAAGGGCACAACTCCTGAAGGCTGTCCTCTGCCCACACGTGCTGTGCCACGTTCATACTCACACAAATACTGTAACTTTTAAAGGTTCAAAGTACAAGAATCGCCAGTGAAAGCCAATTCTAACTGGCTGCATTAACAGTGCATGTTCGGGTTCCCCGAGGATCACATGGTCTACCCTGCCTAGTTCCACAACCCAGCTTCCCCATGTTAAGCACTCAATTCTGGCAAATCTCTCACAGGGATGTGCTCATGCAAACACACCCCACTGTGGGCAACTTCACGTGGGCACCTCAGGCTCAACAAGACTGAACATGAAGGCCACCCCCACTGCATTGTGTGGCTGTGGAGTCACCTACCTTTTCCCTGGAGGTGGCACTCCCTCCACCCCAGTCTGAGAAGCACACAGCCAACAATCCAGGAGTTTAAAGTGAGGCAAACACGCCAAGAGCTTGTTTGTCAGGTTCCAAAAACACAAGCATGACCAGTTGTCTGATTCAAGGATTTATTAAGTCATACATGCAAAACATACTGCTAACTGCATTAGCAAAAGATCAATGTAAAAACACTCCACAATTCTGCAACTGTCAATTGAAAAGTTTGTTCTAGTGGTTGGAAGGCCAACACTGTGTTCTTGCCAGTGAGTCAGGTTGCACACAACAGCGCTAGCACTAGCAGTTGACAGAACCTCACAGACCCAAAGGAACAGCTCTAGGCAGAGCCACGACGGGAAGCACGTGTCCACGTGGGTGAGGTCTAGAGGGGCAGCATTAGTCACGTGACAGTGTTGGTACTCCGGCAAGACAGTGATGTTTAGAAGGTTCATAGTTTAAGAATATCTAAAATAGTTTAAAAACTATAAAGCTGCAACACATGATTTTTACACCTAATTACTAGAAAACTAAGGAAAGCACTTATTAGCTTTGAGTAAAGTAAGGTGAAAACAGGAATGCACTTCTACCAATCTACCAAAAGAAAAAAAAGAAAAAACAAAGAAAAAACTCCAAATGCATTATCAGAAAGATCTTATAGTACAGGTCAGACATATTGCTCGTGAAGAGGGGGCCCTAAAGAAAAGTACTTGCTAAGTTAGCAACTGTGGGGATGGCCAGTTTAAATATGGGTCCCACAACCCATCTGGGGAGGGATGGCAGTATAGGGAAAGAAAAAGCTCAAGAGAGACACTGCTAAGACCTTTGCCATCTACTGTGTCTGAAAGAAATTAACTGTTAAAACTCTTTACCCGTGACACTTTTATTCAGTTGAATTACTCCATGTACAATGTAGTGTAAAGTAATCTCTACTTCATATTAGTCAAAATACTGTCTTTATCCTTTGATCATGTCGTGTTTCACACACTCCACCCAGCACACCCACGACTAGGAACAGAATACTTCATTAGAGGCAACACGGGAAACCAGAGTTCTGTTCAAAGTCTGCAAAAGCTAGTCAACTGGGATTTTAGAAAACTCACTATGAAATCAAAGGGCTGAGCTGTTACACTCACTCATTGTGACGTACAGTACAAAGTTATGTAATGAACATGGGCTGATAAGTTACAGGTGCGTTACATGGCAACGTGTTGTTAAGGAGGCTGTGCTGCGTCACGCGGTCTGGAA
This sequence comes from Alexandromys fortis, assembly GCF_014885135.2. NCBI lineage: Eukaryota > Metazoa > Chordata > Mammalia > Rodentia > Cricetidae > Alexandromys > Alexandromys fortis. The sequence continues at coordinate 555,322 of NW_026068109.1, forward strand.
ACTAAGGAAGGGTCTGCACCCCAACTCCAGAAGCTGCAGTCTTCTTAAAAACAAAAGTCTCTCTCAACAGTTTAGTACTTAAGTGTTCTCAGCACAACGCGACTTAGTTCAGAAGATATTTTGGCAATTCTTAATCTGAGGAAGATTAGGGATTTTGAAAAATAAGGCTTTAAGAAGGCTTGTCATTTAGGGCTGAATTTTTAATAGACCGTAAGTTGGAATTCTTACATTTAAAACAGAACCTTAAAATTATTGACTGGTTCATTGGTTCAAAATGGTTTTATGGAAAAATGAATCTGTAACAAAAACTTGGCATCAAATGCGAAGGCTCCACCGTTTTTTTGAGCAAAGCGTACAAAGGTTCCAGGGACAGGACCAAGAATGAGGGGCTCAGACATTTACAACAACAGGCATTTTCTCTTCCTCTTCTTGACAGGAGGTGGACAGAGAACAGCTCGGATAGCTTCATCAAACACTGTCTTGAGGCCTCGCTGTGTGAGTGCTGAGCACTCCAGATATTTGACAGCACCTAGAAAAGACAGCCACAGGGCATTGATGGACACTCCATCGGGCAATGACACACCACAGGACTGTAAATCAGACCACAGTTTCCCCACACTAAGCCAGCACAGCATGGCTCAGCAGCCAACTCCCAAACCAACACTAACGGCCTGGCTTGACTGGGTGCCCAAAGCAAAGAGACCCCCAAGTAGAAGAAACCGTCCTCTCTCGGATGGACAACTCCAGCTGCTTGTCACCAGGACTGCAAAGCAGAGAACAAGAAAGGAGGGTTCATACCGATCTCTTTCGCCATGGCTAGCCCCTGCGGGTAGGTGATGGGGGTCAGTTTCTTCTCCTTCAGCTTCTCAATCGTGTCCTTATCATCCCTAAGATCAAGCTTCGTCCCCACTAGGATGATGGGAGTGTTGGGACAGTGGTGTCGCACTTCAGGATACCACTAGTGTGAAGAAAGAAACAAAGCCATGCCACTCTCCTCAGCCAGCTAGTATGCACCGAGGACCAAACTTCCAGCCACAGCGGGGCCCCACAGAGCTGCTCTGCCTTCTACTCAGCCTTCAAGAACCATGCATACCCTGGCTAGCCAGGCCCCGAGACAGAGAACAACACAACAGACCCCACCTGTCAAGAACCAGGAGAAAGGAGAGAAGGGCAGAACAAAAGTACCCTCAAAAGAATCATTTTGTTTTTTTAGGAAAGGTCTAATTTATAGGATCACTCTAGAAAAACTCACCATCAGCTTAGAGATGAAAATATAGAAGCTAGTTCCACTGTCCCCACCATGGTCCCCATATCTACACCAACAGGGTCCCTCACCCCTTTTCACTAAATTGGTGCAAGATGCTGGAGCAGAAAGAAATGGTCACTACATCAATTCTGAAGTGCTTGGTACCGCTGGGACAAGAGCCTGCTTCCCAAAGAAATTAGTTCTAGAGACCAACACCCTAAAGCCATGGACTTACAAATGGCCCATTCCTCAGTACAGCTACTAAAGTCAAGTTAAACAATTCAAAGTTCCCAGCAACAGATGGCATTTGTCTTTCTTTTTAATATTTCTTTCTTAGAGTAATGCTGACTCCTGAATTTTTATTGATAAAGATTCATTAGCCTAATGCTTCAGAATGACATTATGCAACAATCATTCCATAAGTTTCACTTACCTTTGCACGGACATTTTCAAATGATGCAGGACTCACAAGGGAAAAGCAAATTAAGAACACGTCCTACAGAAAGGAAACACAGGCAACATGTAGAAGACAATCTTAAACTGCCCACCAGCTCTGCCTACTGCTGCTTGCAATGAACCATCATAGGCACTATGTGCCTACCGTTAGCAGCACCTAGGTCCTCACTACCTCCCATTTACTCCCAACCCCACCCGGTTGACCAGATGACTCCCAAACCATTACCAAGCCTGCCAACCAGACATCAGATTAAACTGCGGGCAGCCGTGTGAGGCTCGAGAGGTATCAAATCACATCCCAGGAGGCTGCTTTCCAATCATGCCCAACTGGGAACCTAATTATCAGTTATCAGTTACCAACACAGAAACTCTTCTGAAAAACAGCGTCTCAGGCTCATGGATGCAGTCGATTTTAAATACATCACCTACCAAGATACGCTTTTCATTAAGCTCAGCATGTGCACATGAAGCACAAACCATCTTATATCATCACTAGCACCAATCAGTCAGCTTGTCACTGTCCCTGGCACAAAATGGAGTTCAAAGATTTGCTCCCCAGTCCTCCAGTCGGGGGAGGGAACTCAGCGTGACTTCCCTTCCAATGACAAGCAACAACCACACCCCAGCACTGTCACAGCTTCCAAGCACAGCCAGGGGCCTCTGGGAAACTTGCCCCGAGGGCAGCTGTGGCCCAGAAAGAATGCAAAGGAAAAGCAATACAAGAGTGCTTACTCGAGAGAAATTGCTGGCTAAATATAAAATATCTGAGTTTTTTTCCTATCTGGTGTTGCACATGACATAAAATTCAGATGTTTACCTGTATAAAATAATGTCCAAGAGTCTAAAATGCTAGACTTATCAAGATACAGCCCTAGAAAATGCAATTATGCTATTTTGTGAAAAATGTGTACAGTTCCCAAGCTAGCTAGCACCTTAAACCATCCAGCTGGTATCTCGTACCTGAAAAGGAAAGAAACATCCCACACGACAGCTTTTTATAAACGACATTGTTTACTTCAATGCTGGCACATGCACAAGCCTATCGGAGAATCACCAGGGTCTCCCAGCATCCACGTTGATTTGATTCCAAACCCTCTCAAAGCAGAGTTGGGTTAGCTCACCAGCGCTGCAGCCACCCCCGCAGCCCACCACACAGAACACCAGAGGAAGAGAAAAGACCCTGGGAGTGAGGTTAGTCTGGCTCAGCGTTATGACCACCCAGGAAAGCACCCGGTGGACCCTCCACACCTGCACCTCCTACCACCCTGGGGAGGGGCTTCGGGAAGCCTCTTTCATATGGGAGGAGGGGAGCAGGCAGTTCTTGGACCACTTTAATCAACTGGTAATGAACAGTCAGGCTCCAGTGAAAGTTTATTTCATCAAGTGAAACCTCTCCTTGAGTGAATCAGCTAGAAAACACTCAAGGAACCTGAGGCTCAGTAGTATTCCTGGGGAGACTAAGTGAAATGAGAGGAGAGACAAAGCTGGAGGCTGAAGTGGACTGAAGTCTTACATACGGCAATCGGCTTGTCTCTGCCCCTGGAGGTTCTATCTTTACCACTTGTGTCTCCAACCTAGTAATGCAGGAGAACTTGGCTTGAGTTCAGTACAAACTAAGAAATACAAACGTCAATATAACCCGTTAGTCTTCATCAGAAGTTGTCTCAGCCCTCCTGAGGAGTCCAAAGGTATAAAATGACTTAATACATCTCAGAAACCAAGAGCCACAAAATCAAAGGGGCTGTCCCCTGCACAGTTCAACAAGGAAATCAAAGGAACACTGGGCCTGCCACCAGGGCACTCCCACTATGGTAGCACCTGCCAGAATTTAACACATCCCACAGAGCTCAAAGTGTTCACAAAGTGTCCCTTAACATAAAAAGGCCTGTTGATGGCACTCATCAGTGACAAGATAGTTCTCAGAGGTAAGCCAAAAGAAACCTCAGAGATAGGTGAGGCGCCTGCCTACAGGCACAGTGAGGCTTTCCACAACAGGGAGCCAAAGGAGTCAGCCTGGCACATCAGTCTCCAGACTGCAGTTACTCACACAAATGAATACTGTTATTCAAACTAAGGTCCCTTTTCGTCAGAGTTGAAGAGGTCACCACTTATAGCCATTTTATAGGTGACAACCTTTTTTATTTCCATCACAATACTTTCCATTTGTTTTTATCCTCAGTAAAAATGAGAAACATTTGGGGGCTGGAGAGATAACTCAGCAGTTAAGAGTAATAACTGCTCTTCCAGAGGTCCTGGGTTCAATTCCCAGCACCCCAAACTGTCTGTCTGGTGTGTCTGAGATAGCACTCAACTGTCTGTAACTCCAGGATCCAACACTCTCGCAGACATACACAAAAATAAATAAATGAATAAAAATTTGCACGCTTGCTCTCCCAATATAAAACACCCCAGAAATTCTAATAAAGACAATCAAGGCAATATTTTAACCTCACCTCACTCAAGCTTTGTATTTACAATTCAAAGAGTGCAATTTCCAGAGACTCCAGGTTTCATCTATGGGCTATTTCTGAAGGTGTTCTCCTAAGGAAATGACACAAAGTGTCCCCCCTCCAAACAAAACAAAAACACACATTGTTTCATTGTGACGATCATCAGGACAGGTCAGAAAACAGCTGGGGCACCCCCTGGCTTCATTCACTCTACCCCTTATCCCTGCAGCATCTTCCAGATGGAGGAGAGGCAGGCACAAGTGGAACCAGACTTCCAACCTACACCATCTGCCTCCTCCTTTCTTGTTCCTTTTTGGCCCCCTCCCCTTGGTCTAAATTAAAATAGCTTCTGATGCTTTTTCCTACCATCCATCCCTTCCAACCTTGCCTTCCTGATACCAAGGCACAGGGGCTATGCTACCCGTGTCCCTGCTCCTCCCCACCCTTGGGAGAGCACCTGTCTTTCCTTCTCATGGTCTCTGGCCCATCTTTCCTGGGGACTTTACTGCTCTCCTCAGATCTCAGGACACTCATATGCCTCCAGCTGAGTGTGAGTCTCCAATGACTTTAGTACTCCCTTATCACCAACTACTTCTCCCTCACTAGACAAAAACACAGCCAGAGCAGAAAGAGATAGTTTAGTTAGTAAAGTGTTTGTTGGGAAGGCATGAGGACAGCAAGGTGGCTCTTGAGGCACAACATCTGAGGCTGACCTCTACGTCTGTCTGTCTGTCTCTCTCTCTCTTTCACACACACACACACACACACACACACACACACACACACACACAGCATAACACTAACTACAGCTAGAGTGGTTCTACTTGCCATACCATCTCCAGTATGAGCCAGAGTTGAGAAACAAACAGGGCAGAGCAAAAGGTGGCTGAATCCTCACCACCACAGAACTACAGTGGCTTTTATTCTACTCTTTCCTAAAACACTGTATCTATATTTCAGGTTCACATCTGGATTTTTTCTTTTCTTCTTTTTCCCTCGTCTCTTTAATAGGAATTTTCACACACAGAAAATGACTAGGGGTTACATACATAGCAGAGAAAAGGCAGATCTAAAAAAATCTAGACAAGAGTTCCCAAGAAAATACACCTTGGAAAAAGACAAGCAGCCTTGACCTGGGAGCTGGCCTGATGCTGACAGCTTCACTGAGTGGAAGTGTTACTGTAAAGTCTAATGCGCGAGCGACAGAGAGAGAGAGAGAGAGAGAGAGAGAGAGAGAGAGAGAGAGAGAGAGAGAGAGAGAGAGAGAGAGA
>NW_026068109.1:560762-581943 GCF_014885135.2 Alexandromys fortis
GAGAGAGAGAGAGAGAGAGAGAGAGAGAGAGAGAGAGAGAGAGAGAGAGAGAGAGGCAGAATACAAGGAACTCCTTCTTCACCAGGAGTAGCTTCAGCCCTACTGCTGCATCCCACCACCTTCTAGGTAGGACTTCCTAAAATACAAGGCTGTCACAGAACTCAGCCAGAATAAACCCCTTTTACTGAGTCCTACACACCCCCAATCACGTAATACAGTTGTGTTTTCCTCATGGCAAAGAGCAGCAGACCCTATTCTGGTTAACTGCAAGTGGTTTCTAGTGCTCTCTGGCTGGAGGACCAGACATCTAACAGTCGTCTTAACAAAGGCATGGATATCAAAACTGCACCAGGCGGTGGAGGTACACAGCACTCAGGAGGCAGAGGCAAGTGGAGCTCTTGAGTTTGAGGCCAGCCAGGCCTATAGAGCAACACAGAGAAACCTTGTCTAGAAAAACAAGGCAAAAAAATCAAAGCTGCAGCCAGGTATGCTCGGTCACTCACCCCTCTATCCCAGGGGCTTTGCTCTGTGATTACAAGAACTGGCTGCTCTTCCACAGAACTCAGGCTCCATTCCCAGCACCCATGAGGTAGTTCACAAATGTCCCTAACTCTAGTTCCAATGGATCTGATCTGGCCCCTGCAGACACCGTACACATGCATATATGAAGGCAAATATTCACACACACAAAAACAAATCTTTAAAATATCACTGTAAGTTGCAGGCCAACCTAGGCTATACTAAAGGAGACCCTGTCTCAAAATAACAATGGCAATAGGAAGTGGCACATCTCTTTTTAGTGTGCTTCAAATAAGCATCTTCCACTTGAAAAGAACACCTGAGCAGTTTTTTTTTTTTTTTTTTTTTAATGAGTCACAAAAACAGACTCATACCTCAGAGAGCCAGGACCATGTACCAGTCAGCAGAGACCCAGAATAAGATGCCAGCCAGGAAATCCCGGGTCTGTTCCTGTATGACAGCGTGGCCTACAGCAGGCAGACTTCATCTGAGCATAACTTACAGATCTCAGAGAGTCCTAGCAGGCAAGTCTCTAGCAGCAGGCTGAGTGAGAATCTTGTCCTCCTTTCTTGCTACTCAGTCTATCTTATATAAGAAAACCGTCCACCTGCTCTGCACAGATAAAACAGCAAATTTACAAGACCTATGTTGAGTCAGGCCTCACACACACCGCTATGGCTCATTCAGTCTGGGAAGAGTCCACCTCACTCATCTGCTATATTCAGTACACAATCTGACTCCTGCCAAGTCACCTTTGACTTGCTAAGAATGACTCCCTTACACAGAAAGGCCTCGCCCTACTCTGTACCCATTGAGTCACAATAGGGAGGCCCTCATTTCTCAGAAATGATGCCACACCCTTCCAGACACATCCACTGAGCTGGACATATACCAACTGCTGTTTTAAAATCCAGAATTATTCAGCATCCACTAGAGGTAGAACACTTTAAAGATCCCGAAAATTGCCATCATTTTGGGACTGTGAACTGACTTTAAAGATGCAACCACAGTTAAGTTTTAGCACTAGATTGACTAAACAAAAAAAAAAAAACCTACCCATTCAAACCCTTCCTCTTACATTTCTGCTCTTTATTTATTCAGCTACAAGTCAATTAACAGACAACTACAGTTCAAAAAGACAGTATCTGGCCAGGCGGTAGTGGCACACGCCTTTAAGCCCAGCACTTGGGAGGCAGAGGCAGGCAGGTGTCTGTGAGTTCAAGGCCAGCCTGATCTACAGAGTGAGTTCCAGGACAGCCAGAACTGTTTCACAGAGAAAAATGGTCTCGGAAAAACAAACAACAACAAAAAGACAGTATCTGATAACTCCTCCACTAAGAAATGAAAGATAGAGAAAAGGTATCTTCTAACGGGTAAAACCACCACTAACTAAACAAAGTTCATTTACAAACACAAAGGTGTAGACTGGAACTAATTCGAGACAAAAAGTAAGGGCTAAATCGGTTATAGCTGCCCCATCAGTCAGGGCTCAAAGTCTGTCTTTCTCTAAACTGTCTCTCTGATTGTAAACCAGGTCTCCCAGGAAACAATGAGGGGCACTAAAGGGCACACAAGGAATGTTTGTCCAAGGAAAACCTGGTACAAGGATCCTTGGCCCATCTAAGGTAGAAGGAAGAACAAGTGGGCATACAGGGTGGGGACTCTGCCAGAACTGGTGTGCACACAACAAGTATTATTTTGTTATTATTCTGAAACACGGTCTTACAATATAGCCTAGCCTTGAACTCACAGACATCCACCTGCCTTGTCTGCAAAATCCTGAGATTATAGGCTTGAACCAACACACCTGGTCTGAGATGTATTAACTCATGCTAGTGGCAAGTAGGCAAGGCCAGGGATGGAAGAAATTGCCTGAGAAAGCACCGCTAGGAAGAATCCAAGGCTTTCACTCTGCTGCCTTTAACGTTGGTCATCTTACACAAAAACTGCTCTAAGATACACTTTTGCTTCCTTACCCTGTGCCGGTATGTACAAAGACCAACACTCCACCCTGAGCCATACCCCAGCCCCAAAACACACTGTGTAAAATGAAGACCTTGTATTAAGACAAGCAAATGACATACATATGAAAACTGCTTTACATCCTAACACTGTCTTCCAGTACCACTGTTCTGCCAACCACTGCTATGATTAGCTTCAGGTAAATCATCAATCATTTGGTTGCCTCATACAGAAGCTAAACTAAAGAAATGTTTTTCCTGGCTAAACACAAAGGCTTATTTAACAAGCCTTTAAACTGAAACCTCCACCTCCCACTAACACTTAATACTGAAGTCAAGAACTATGTGCTTTATGGGGGGGGGGGTATTAAGTCCTTAGGTAAGTTTACTAATTCAGTTTAGAGAAATCTTAGCTTTTTTTTTTTTTTTTTTTTTTTTTTTTTGGGAGACAGGGTCTCATGTAGTCCAGGCTGGAACTTATTATGTAACCAAAGATGACCTTGATCATCTACCTTCACTTTCAATTATAGGCATAGGTCACTATGTCCAGTTATGTGGTGCCAGGGATATAACTCAAGACTGTGATCGGCAAGTAATCATTTCACTAACTGAGCAACATCCCGACTCAAGAAACCTTAATATTAACTCCTTGTTTTTTTGAGACAAAGTCTCAAACTATAGGCCAAGTTGGCCTCAAACTTGTAGCAATGTTGCCTCAACTTCCCAAGTGCTAGATGACAGGTATGAGTCACCATGCCCAACCTAACTGCTTAATTTAATTTTACATCCACACACAGTCCATCTTTCAAAGTAACTGCTGTTAAGAATAGCTTTGCAGCCAGGTGGTGGTAGCGCACGCCTTTAATCCCAGCACTCTAGAGGCAGAGGCGGGCAGATCTCTGTGGTCTACAAAGTTCCAGGAAAGGCCCCAAAGCTACAGAGAAACCCCGTTTTGAAAATAAACAAACAAACAAACAAAAGATTGGCTTTGTGACAGTACCTGTTCTATGTGGTTGTCTGGAGACTAAATAAAAGAATGCAAAATAAAAAAGACTGAATAACTGATAATATTTAAAAACCCAAATTCTGGTTTGCATGAAAGGAGGTATGCATTTACTAGTGGAATAATTTATCTTCCCTTAAATGACCAGAGACCCCAGCCACAGCAACACAGCAGATCTGTGAACACTGCTCATTAGGTGGACAATGAAGAACCGTACTCTAAGACATGGTAAAAAGTCAAGCATGAGCCTTACTGTTTGCGGATAGGAGAGGGGACGCAATCTGTCATAATCTTCTTGTCCAGCTGTATCCCATAAGCCCAGATTCACTGGCTTTCCATCTACCATAACATTGGCAGAATAGTTGTCAAAGCTGTAGAACAGGACAAGGAAAGGTTAGTCACACCCCCACAGCTTCCCAAAGGAGGTGTGCTACAGGGAAGAGGATGGGCCTGGAGGCTGCTAGTCCAGAAATCATCCCTGAGGCATGTGAAGCTGCCTGGAGAGAGGGTGGGCTGAGAACAGGACACAGAGAACCAACTACACACACAAGCAGAGAGATAAGAAGGAAAGGACACAAGGAAACAAATGTAAACTCAAAATGAACTCTGCCTTTAATAAAGGTTTTCTCTCAGGAGAAACAAAACATGGAAAGAGTCCCTCTTAAAATCCCACTTGTGGGGCTGGAGAGATGGCTCAGAGGTTAAGAGCACTGACTGCTCTTCCAGAGGTCCTGAGTTCAATTCACAGCAACCACATGGTGGCTCACAACCATCTGTAATGAGATCTGATGCCCTCTTCTGGCCTGCAGGAATACATGCAGGCAGAACACTGTACACATAATAAAATAATAAAAAAAAATTTAAAAATAAATCCCACTTGTCAAATTTTCATGAGCATATTTTGTTTCAACTAGTGTCCTCAGTTTAAGTGTAGACAGCAAAGTCACCCATGCCTGAGGCCAAAGTGCAGTGGTACAACCAAACACAGCAGGGATTTTAGAAGACACCCACTTTTCAGAGTGAGTACACCTGACCACGTAAGTGTGCAAATTAGCCTGAAACTGCTACAGTAAGAGGCACCAAGAAAAGCCTACTGACCAACTAGAGAGAGGAAAAGTCATTTTTGAAAAGACAAGCAGCTGTGGTGGTTTACAGAGAGGAGGCAAAATAATCAACAAGAGTTCAAAGCCAGCCAAGGTTACACAATAAAACCCTAGTGGTCCCCTTGGGGTCTGAGCCTTCAAGGACGCACTGGACGCGGACCTGAGGATCGAGCTCTGCGCCACCATGAGGCTCCCCCAGTGAGCCATTACAAGAAATGTACTTTGTCTTCCCACTAAATTGGGTTAGCCATACAGAATCCAACCCAGAATCTAAATCTGCCCCACCCCATAGTTTTACCTCTACAGACCTGTAAGAGACGTGCAACAACTGATGACTGGCCAGAAAGGCCAAATAAACCAATGCGATACTCTGCTCCAGGCCCCACAGAGCCAAGCTATCAGAAACTGAACTGCGGTGGTCAGGCTCTGATTTTCTTTACATTCCAGTCTACACACTTCATAGTGTAATTTTCTTTTGTTTTCTAAATGTCTAAAAGTCAGTAAGGAACTGTGCATTCTCTCTCACAAAGGCCTCATGTAAGAAAATCATACATTAAATTGATTATTTTTTTTTTTGAAGCTCTAAATACCTAACAATTAGATCCCAATGTTTGGGAGGAAAATAAACACTATTAATTCATATACAAATTGACAAAGGCTTTACAGAACAGAAAACACATCGCAGGTAAAATGATTCCCAACCCGAAGAGGATACTCACACGGTGGGGATGTACTCTCCAGGAAATGCATTGGTCGTGTAACTGATCAGCAGGCAGGTTTTACCAACAGCTCTGAAGGAAGAGAAAACGGCTCTTTAGTCAACATGAACACAATCCTGGCTTCCACTACTCTGCTAGAATACTCTAGAAAATGATGGGAAACAGCTATACCACATCCAGAAGTGTAAACAAATGAGCTTTTCTAACATTTAACACTCTGCACACATTTTTATCTTAAAAACAAAACAAAACAAAACCTTTGTATTTCTCAGAAAGGCAAATTGAACGACCTCCTTTTCTGTGTGTGTGGCATCTGGACCAGCAGTCAAGGGTATACAGCAAGTACAAGGCCCAGTGAAGGGCTTAACATCTTCCACTCAGAGCTGACACCAATATGTGAATAATGACCGCCTCTGCAAACTGCACTGCTACTTCTCAAGTACTGACTAATGTACTGCCTGCCTGTCCATAACAGAACACAACCAGTTAAAACAGCCACAGGCTCTCACTCACTAATATCTAGGCACATCGCCTCCCCACCCCCATCCTCACAAGCTGTGAAAGAAGCTAAGTCAAATACACTAAACATGCTAATGAAGGACACAGGGATGGAGTAAACTTCTCAAACAGTTGCAAAGAGAAGGCAAAAGAGAAAAGTGCAGAAATATGTAACCATAAGGGACAGACAGCTAGAGCTATCACTAGTGGTGGTATCACTCAGGCAGAAGTTAGGGTACTGTTTAAAAAGTTCTCAACCACTGAAATATTGTTTTGAGACTATAATTAAAAATGAAAACTGCTGCACCATTTGAAAAATATATAAAATTTCCAAGTTTCACCACAGTCCCTAGTTGACTACAGGGACACCCTAAAGGCTCAGTCCAAACAGTAGAGTCCAGCTTGTTGCTGCCTCTGATGGCTTACTAAGGTCAAGGTGTGATACACTGGTGTTAATCCTAAGATTCTGTTGCTCAGCACAGGCCACTGCACACTGGGCTTCACTATCCAAAATTAAGTTTGTACTTCCCTTCCACTCTTGAGGCTAAGGGTTCCATAAGGGCAGAAGCTCAACCACTCAGTCTTGCCAATACTTGCTTGACTTGTAACATTTATAAAGAGCTTAATGAAGTTGGAGCTTCCCACCCTAAAGATCTCACTGTCAAACACTACATCACCAGCAGGTTAACTTCCAATCCCTAACGGCTTTCTAAACAGAAATGACTCATTAGACATTTATCTTGTGAAAGGCTTAGAATGTCAAAACAAACCTGTATGAGCAAGATAGCCTAAGATCTGGAGAGGCCTAGACTGGAGATTCAGAACTAGCTCTATCATTTACGTGTATAGTTTCTGGCACATCTGAACTTCCTTTGCTGCCTCTGTTCTTGCTTGTAAGTAGATGCATTCAACTCCAGTGAGCAATAATCCAATACCAATTTACACCAGCAAAGGAAGGTACTGGGTGCTGAGATACTGCAGGAAACAAGACTCATGGATAGCCAGGAGTGGGGGCTCAAGCCTGTAATCTCACACTTGGGGGCTGAAAAAAGAGGATCTCCAGGAGTACCAGGTCAGTCTGGGTTACATGGTGAGTTTCACTCTAGCTAGGGTTACTTAGTGAGAACCTACTTCAAACAAACCAACAAAAACACAGGATGGTGGAAGAGGGTAGAGGATGATCAAAGTACATTCCACACATATATGGAAATGTCAACGAAGGCACTTCATACAAGTAATATAAGTAATAATTAAAAAAAAAAACCTTAGCTGGGGCTGTAGCTCAGTGGTAGAATACTTGCCTACTACACAGGCATCCTGTGCTCAATCCCCAGCACTTCATCTTCCTCACACCACCATCATGCTCCCCAGCCTTTCACTAGCTCTGCACCCCAGCTAGAGTAGAGGCATCATCTTTGAAAGGCCCAACTGGAAAGAAGACTGAGACAATCTGGTATTGAGAATTGTGTTGTTGCTATTTGTAATAATGTACCTGTGCACATGCGTCATACATAGTATACGTGAGATAAAAAGTTCAAGGTAGCAGTTCTCAACCTGGGGGTCCAATGAGTTGAAAGACCATCACAGGGGTTGCAAAGACCATCAGAAAACAGATATTTACATTACAACTCATTACAGTAGCAAAAATGAAGTAGCAAGGAAAACAGTTGTATGGTTGGGGGTCACCACACATAAAGAACTGTATTAAAGGGTTGCAGCATTAGGAAGGTTGAGAATCGCTGCTTTAAGGGAATAAACAGGTTCTCCCCTCCTATATGTGTACCAAGGGATGGAACTCAAGTTGTTAGGCTTATCAGCATGTACCTTCACCTACTGAAGTAGTCTCAATACACAACCCTAATGACCTTGAACTTACTATGTTGATTGGGCTGGTTTTGAATTTGTGCCCATCATGATCCTTTGACCCATTTACCTCTGCCTCCTCCGTGCTGGGGTGACAGTTGTGAGCCACCACACATGGCTGGGAATGTAATTATTAACATAATTAACTACAATTTATGTTCTATAAAAACATGACTATAGGGTTGTGATGCAGCTCAGCTGGCCTAGCATACACCAAGTCCTGGGTTTGTTCCCCAACACTAAATAAAACTAAGCAGGGTGGCACTTGTCTGTAATCCTAGCACCCAGGAGGTAGAAACAAGGAGGCTCAGAAGCTCAAGGTCTTATAGCGAATGTGAGGCCAGCCTGGGCTATGTGAGAGCCTGTCTCTGTACTTTTACTAAATTCTTAACTTTAAAATGGATCAGCATAAATAGAAAGGTTATTACCTTTCTTTTAGTGTATTTACTCATTCCTTGTAAACACACGGCATAAATCAACTCTAGAGGCCAAAGTCAACAACTGAACTACAGGAAGTAACATCAAGAACATGTTCACATGGGGAATGGAAGCCATATTTGGTCACAGCCATGACTGACAGTGCTGCAGAATTTCTGGGAGTTTCTATCTGCTTTGGAATTTTCTGAACTTGTATATTTAAGTACTTAGTTTCAACCTCCCTTTAATCTTTAGAAAACTAGCCTTGGACTACTGGAAGGAACTGCTGTCCGTTCTATATTAGTTCTTCCCCTAGCACATGACATTACTATTTCTTTAACCTATCTGTACTTCCTGCCCTATCCTGTAGAAAGGACTAAGAATGAAGCCCACTAGTGATTTCCGTTCCTACTGATGTCTTCATTTTCCTGTTAAGAGAATTCTGTGCTTCAAGCCTTCTGTTTTGACCAGCTTTAATATTATTTTCTGAGAGTTTGAGGCCAGCCTGGTCTACAAGAGCTAGTTCCAGGACAGGAACCAAAAAGGCTATGGAGAAACCCTGTCTCGAAAAGTCAAAAAAAAAATTATTTTCTGAAATTTACAGATCAAACCTTAAAATACACATATCAATAACCTGAAAGCACTGACAACTTCCTCACATTAAAAACATGTAGAGGCTAGTGAGATGGCTCAGTGAGTCCCAACATCCACATCAGAGGGCTCACAATGCCTATAACTCTTCTGCAGGCATCTGCGTGCGTGCACGCATACACTCAGACATGCTTCTATACACACAAAACCTTTAAAGGTATGTAAAACACTGGCTGTGTAATCACAGCACTTGGGAGTCTTAAAGAGAAGGACTGCTTCAAGTTCAAGTCCTACATGGACTAAGCACAAAACCCTATCCAAGAAGAGGTCTCCATCGCTGCTGTAGCACATTAGTAGAAGGCTTGCCTAGTGCAAACAATCCCCCAAATTCCATGCCCAGCACCGAAGGATGGGAGTAGATCTGAAAAGAGTAAAGAACATAACTAGGTGGTGGTGGCTCATGCATTTAATCCCAGCACTTGGGAGGCAGAGGCAGGCGGATCTCTGAGTTTGAGGCCAGCCTTGTCTATAAGAGCTAGTTCCAGAACAGGCTCCAAAGCTACAGAGAAACCCTGTCTGAAAAAAAAAAAAAAAAAAAAAAAAGAATAAAGAACTTTTTGCATGGCCTTGTAAGACAAAACATTCCTAAGACTGGGAAACAGACTCATCCAGTAACTGGAAACCAAATCCAGATCAGGTAGGTAACACTGTCTAAAAGCACAGAGATCTGACCAAATCAATCTTAAGGGCGGGGTATGGTGATGCATACCAGTCTAGTTCTTAAAGAGGGCAGAGGGCTCCAGAGTTCAAATCTAGTCTTGGGTACAAAGGGAGTTTGGAAGCTACCCCGGGCTGTATGAGATCCTATTTCAAAAACTCAAGTGGGAGCTGGAGATCCAGCTCAGAGGTTAAGAGCTTGTTGCTCTTCCAGGACTCAAGCTTAGTTCCCAGCTCCCATCAGGCAGCTCACAGCTGCCTGTAACTCTGCCTTTGGAGTAGATAATGCCCAACCCTGACCTCTGTGGGCATCCACTCACAAAAATACACATAAAAATTGTAAAGTAAGAAATGGAGTGAAAGATGACTGAGGAAGATGGCTACCTCTCCCTCCATGTAGACCCATGTCTGTGTGCTCACTCACAAATACATGTATGTCCTCCTCTCTCATATTCCTCCAGTAACAGAAAGACCTTGAGCTAGAGTCTGAAATTTCTCTAAGAAATATCTCTAAGGTACAGAGATTCTGTAACAATATTTCTTCCACGACAAGGCTATGTTTGGAAAAACAGATGAATCATGAAGAATAGTTCAATTATTAGGAAAAGACAAACCCCAATTCAGAACTCTCACACTTACGAGTCAGGAACTTCATAACCAATGGGTATAAAGATAGTCATTAACACCATTAAAGACTTCAAATTAAGACTCTGTACAAAGTTTCAATCCAAAGCATTCTTCTGACTTTCAAGGGCACTAGGGACTCGGTGCACAAAAATACATGCAGGTAAAACAGCCAAGTACATAAAGTAATAAAAACAAAATTTTAAATTTGGAGTCGGGTGATGGTGGCCCTTAACATGCACTCAGAAGGCAGAAGTGAGTTTGAAGCCAGCCCAGTCTACAGAACAAGTTCCAGGACAAGCTCTAAAGCTACAGAGAGAAACCCTGTCTCAAAATACCAAAAAAATAAAATAAAATAAAAAAATAAATTTGGAAGCCAGTGCAGAATTCAAGTGCCTTCATAACAGGCCAAAATAAACAGACATCCACATCACAAGAAAACAAAAACCCATGAGGAGCTTAAGCAAATTCATGGGCCATGCTATCCCTGATCAACGGAAGCAGAGTAAAATGTGTCCATTCCTGTAGGGATGACATCATAGGAGGCTGAACTAAGGAAATTCTTAGAAAGCAATGTCGAAGTTAGACAATGTACTGGACCCAAGTCCATACACAGACAAGAAGGAAACTTAAGATTTGGCTTGTCAGCTTCCTGGTTGTCCTATCCTAAACTAAAGCAATCCTGTTAAAACCACTGAGGTAGTTGTGATGGCACATCTCTGCAATCCCAGCAGGAGAACAAAGCTAGGTCAGGGCTGGGTGGGGGATTTAATGGAGTAATACAACACTTATCTACCAAATGTGAGGCCCTAAGTTTAGTCCATAGCACCAGCACAAAAAAAAAAAGTGTGTGTGTGTCCAAGAGTAAGAGCGCTAGCTCAGTGTGGTTCAGTGTATGCCATACACTACAAAGAAAAATCACATGCTCTGCTTTCAGAAATACCATCTGATATAAGGTTAAATCTCTCCTATTTTATATCCACTGTCAATTAACTACTGAACAGAGACTAACCCACCAGAAGAATACAGGCTGACTAATCTAACATGGTCATCAGAATTTTTAACTGCAGTTCCTCCAAAGAACTTTTTTTTTAATTTAATTTAATTTAATTTTATTTTTAGTTTTTCGAGACAGGGTTTCTCCGTAGCTTTGGAGCCTGTCCTGGCACTAGCTCTTGTAGACCAGGCTGGTCTCGAACTCACAGAGATCCGCCTGCCTCTGCCTCCCGAGTGCTGGGATTAAAGGCATGCGCCACCACTGCCCGGCCTCAAAAGAACTTTTAAATAAGAAAGTTCCCAATTTGTACGATCTTAGTTTGTCATCACTCCTTATATTAGAAGGAACACCAAGAGGCTTTTAGCCCTGTAAAATGTGGTATACTATATATGACATTAGGTTAATTGCTTTAAATTTTTTCAGAGTAAAAGACACTCCAACTATACCTCAGGCACAGCTTATTTGATAAAAAGCAAAAAATATTATTGGCATGCAAGGCTATGTATCTATACTTCTAGACCAGTGGATCTCATGCTGCAACCTTTAATCCAGTTCCTCATGTTATAGCAACCATAACGCTTTTTCCTTGCTACTTCATAACTGTAATTTTGCTTCTGTTATAAACTGTAATGGGGGGGGTCACAGGTTGAGAACCAATGTTCTAAATCAATGTTGCTGTACATTCAAAGTGTAAATTTCATCAGTCTTTTGGTAAATGTCTACTTCTGTCACTTAGCCCCAACAATATCTATGTCAAATATAGTACGAAAAAGCACCTCAAGAAGGTCTGGAGAGGTGCTCAATGGTTAGGAGCACTGGCTGCTCTTGCAGAGAACCCAGGTTCAATTCCCAGCATCTACACTGTGACTTACAACCATCTGTCACTCCAGTTCCAGGGCATCTAATGCCCTCTTTCTGGCCTCCTTGGATACCAGACACAAATGTGGTACAGACATACATGCAGGCAAAACACTCTTATACATTCAGCATGTTTAAAGTACGGTCAGATGTGGAGATACACATCTTTAACACAGCATTCAGATCTCTGGGAGTTCCAGGCCAGCCAGAGATACACATCGAGACTCCATTAAAAAAAAAAAGTATACTGGGGTTAGAAAGATGTCTCAGCAGGTAAAGGTAAGCCTGACTATCTGAGTTCAATCCCTGGGACCCACGTGATAGAGCCAATTCCTCCAGGTTGTCCCCTGACCTTCACAGTTTATTATGGCGATGTATGCCTTCCACACAATACAAATAAATACATTAAAAAAAGTTTTGCTTTTTTTAGAAAAAGACTGAAAATTTTAAGGTTAGAAACTGCATTTCTAACATTATTCAGACCTTCATAGTAAAAACAAACAAACACAAAAACCCCAACAATGATAGTAAGAATAGGGGCTAGTGGGAATGGCTCAGTGGTGAGCACTTGTCTAACACACAAGAGATAAGGCACTGGAAAACACACACACACACACACACACACACACACACACACACTAACAATGGTAACCAGCACTTCCAGGCACTCCACAAGGACCAGGCACTTAAGAGCCTCTTAATATTCAGCATCTTGTTTAGTCTTGTTTAACTTTCCCTAGAGGCATCTCTCTCTAGGAAAAGAATGACAGGCTGAGGGTTACTCCAGAAATTGAAACAGCAGTGGGGGGCTGGAGACATGGCTCAGCAGTTAAGTGCACTGGCTGCTCTTCAAGAGGATCTGGGTTCGATTGCTAGCACCCCATAGTGGTTCACAACCGCCAGAAAACTCCAGTTTCAGGGGATCCTCTGCTTGCACAAATATATGGCACAGACATACATGCAGACACAACATCCATACATATAAAAAACTAAAAATAAGAAAAAGTAATGGTACCCAAAGGAAGGCTCCAGACCCCACAGCAAGCATTCTGGGTATTTTTGTTTTATAGTCGGTAACAGGCTAAGATGTATCTCAGCTGTTCAGCACTTGCCAGAAGCATAAGGCCCTGAATTCCAGCTCCAGCGCGGGAGGGGGGGGAGCAGACCTACAATATGATCTATAAGTATCAATAAAAATATAAGCATAACTGTTGCATGTGTATCTCAGTCAATCTTAAAAACTTTCAAACACTGTGGTATGGTCCTGATTCAGCAGCATTTGCCTCTTTTTTAAAAAGTAATTTTTTGAGAATGTCATCCAATGGATTTTGATCATATTCATCCCCACTCCTCCTCCTAGTTTTTCATCCCCCTCTTAAAGGCCCACCTAGTCCACTTTGAGTGTGGGGCCATCCACTGGAGCAAGGTGGATCTACCAAGGCCACACCCATAAAGAAAACTAATTCTCCCACCCCAAGAAGCCATCAAGGGTCCATTCCTACTCAGCCTCGGCCCTCCCCGCCCTGGGCTAGGATTCTGTACAGCTGCTATGGAGTTCAGAAGTATAGTCCAGAAGGTACTGCTTCCGTCTAGTGTCCCTGACCAATGATTCTTACAATCTCCCTTCTTCCTCGAAGGTGCTAGGTTTGGGACGACGAGGGTGATGATAGAGCAATTTAACGTATAAAAAACTAGGAATGGTACAGCTTCCCAATCCACAAAAGCATTTCTAACTTTTAAGGGAAGTTCAGAAAACTTTTCAAACGTTCCCCAGGAAAGGTGCATTCAAAATACAAACAAACGCTTTCTTTCACTCAAAGCAGGCCCAATGGCTCATACCTGTAAACCCAACACTACCAAGGCTGTCACGGGCGAATAACCATCAAGGACCAAGACACAGAAAGACCCTGGCTCCAAAACAGAACTTCAACTGCTTTCACTATCAAACAACTGTCCCAGGTGACAAAGCTTCCTTTTAGGAGGCCAAAGGGAAAGCAGCGGACACATTTCTATTGAGACTCCCAATATGTAGTTCTATACATTGAGCCGTGTTCTGTTTGTGAGACAACCCCCTCCCCAAAAAGAGAGGGGATCTGACCGTTTGGCTACATTAGTTACAGGGGCGATCCCAGACGCCTAACGTAGAGTTATGCAAATAGGCTGAACAATCGATCAGGAATTCAGGGGCTGCGATTCAGGAAAATCCGTGTTCGCTGCAAGCGTGGAAGGCAGTAAGTTTGCAGCGCGTTCTACTGAACTTGAAAATGTACCAGTTGCATTTTGCGTTTGAAGAAACCGGGAGTAGTAAATCTGCAAGCTTCCTCGTGAACACGAACCTACACAGGCAACGCTGAGACGCGCGATTTTGCTCCGATTACACTGAGATTCTTGTTTCTACTGAAGGAGGGGGGGGCGCCTGCATAAGACCAGTGTTGTCTCCCTCAAGGGCCTGAAACCATCACGAACAGTCATGAAAAGAACTGCCTCGAGTCACAGGGAGCTGGATCTGCAACGTCTCTATCTAACGCCTTCAGAGAAGGCTCATTTTTTTTTAATTACCACACTACGTTCAATGGACAGTCTTCATCACACTCAACTCCTTCAGCTAGCATTCGAGTAACTTTCCCGGCGCAAAGTGTGAAAATGAGCATTTTTATAAACACCCTGCAAAGTCGAAGCAACCGAGTCCGTTCCTAACTTCCAGGTCACCCAAGTGGCCGGTGCAAACCTGCATCCAATAGGTTCGACTCGGAGGCCGTTACCTAGCCCAGTTCTCGGGGGGGAAATCCTAAGTTCAGAAGAAACTGGACTTCCTTTTCTCAAAAAACAATACAGAAAAAAACAAAAAAGCAAAAATTTTCA
The DNA here is from genome assembly GCF_014885135.2 of Alexandromys fortis. NCBI lineage: Eukaryota > Metazoa > Chordata > Mammalia > Rodentia > Cricetidae > Alexandromys > Alexandromys fortis. The sequence goes on from NW_026068109.1 coordinate 575,495, forward strand.
AACCAGCCTCGTCTACGTGCCAACGAGAGCAGGGCGACGGGCGGTGTCCGGGGGAAAGAAAGCAGGAGGGTGGAGTTCACTTTTCCCTCCGGCCGGCTCGCCCAGGCCCTCCCCCAACCAGAAGCCGGAACCAGGCCTGGGAGGGTGGGAGGCCCGCGCCCCCCAGAAAGGCGGGCGCGCGCTCGACGCCAGCCCGAGGCTTTTCGGGCCTGCGAGGACCCGAGTGCCGCCCGCCCCCCCACGGCGCCGCGGACGACACCCCTTCCGTCGCCCCCGACACGGTCGTGCACTCACCCGTCTCCCACCACCACACACTTGATGGCCTGCATCTGGGCCGCTCCGTGGGCCGCGGCGGCGGCGGCCGGTCACTGAGGCGGGAAGCGGCGGGCTCGGGAAGCGCGGAGCGGGCGGGTGCGAGGCTGCGGGCGGCGGGGCGCCGAGTGCCGGGACCGCTGTCCACGCCGCCTGGCCCCCAGTGGACTTGGAAGGCGAAGCACAGCAGCAGCCACCACCCAAAGCTGAGGAAAACTGCAGAGAAACAGGAAATGGCCGCTCCACTCACATCCGGCCTCCCCTCCCCCTCGGTGCCGTCGACGCAGCTCCCAGGCTCCGGGCGGGGCCGCTCCCGCCCGCGCCGTTCCTGGGTTCCACCGGCTTTCGGGAACGCTCGGAAGTACTCGGCTCCAGCCGCCCCACGGGGCGGGGCGTCCGCCATCTTGGCACGCTCCCGCATCCCGGGCGTGACCGAGTTTAGGAAAGTCTGCGGGTTCTGGGGTTACCAGTTTGGCTATCTGGAAGGGCCCCGTTCTCCCGCCTGCTCTCCTGCCAACGCCACGGAAAGATTCTTGAGCCCCCTTGTTATGGGATAACTACAATATGCTATGGCATGAGGCCCTTCTACAAAATTCTGTATAGCTTGTGCCACAGTGAGATCCTGTCTCAATTTTTCTTTTTTCCTGGAGATGTAGCCAGGTTAGAACGCCCGCCAGCATGTCCCTCGCACATCACAGACCTGCTCAGGTGGCACACCTGTCATCCCAGCACTCGGGAGGTGGAAGCCGTCACTGAAGCGGTGATCGACGTCAACTACGTGCGGAGTTCAAGACCCAGCCTGGGCTACGCGTCTCAAAGACAGGCCGGCTTTGTCGATCAGTTGGTAGAGTGCTTTACTAGCGTGACTGAAAACCTAGGTTTGATCCGCACCCCAGAGTGAAACAGATGGGGTGCACATCTGGACTGGTGGTAGCAGAAGGATCCCGAGGCCTATTCATCCTCTGGCTATGCAGTCTAAGGCCAATCTGAGCAACCTGACTCGTCTCAAGGTTGGGGGGGGGGGGTGCTAAATAAACACAAAACTCTAAGGAAGAAAAAAGATCCTTGTACCATATCATTAAAATAAAATAATAACCATGAAGATAAAGGGTAGGGAGAATTTTTTTAAGGTTGCTGATATAACAGGGTAGGAATATAATTCATTCACTAATAAGATGGCCTATTAGAAGACAGAAGCATTAAAGATATTTTTTGGAGTAGGTGTGATGCGTGTGTGTGCGCGCACGTGATCGTGTAGAAGTGCGGAAGTGGTCATACTTGTGCGTGCACATGGGTATAGAGGACCGAGGTTGACATCAAGTGTATTTGTCAATGGCTCTCCACCTTATATATTGGAGCAGGGTCCCTCACTGAACCCCAATCTCTCCCATTCTGGTTACTCTAGCCAATCAGCTTGCCCTGGAGCTCCATCCTTTACCACCTGTGTGCACTGGACTCTTAGGTGAGTCGCCATGCTCCCCCCCCCCCTACACACACAGGTTCTGGTCCTGTCGCACACCCTTCTTCACACTTATGTGGTAAGAAGAGCACAGACTGCTTTTACAGAAGACTGCTTCCCAGCACCCACCTCACGTGACTGACAGGCACCTGAAACTCCAGCTCCCGGGTGATCCAACACCTTTGGCCTCCTCAGACACCGGCATTCACAAGTGTGCGCATGTGAGCACACACACACATAATTTAAAATAAATCTTTCTTTTTCTTTTTTTCTTCCTTTCCTTCAAAAGAAAGCCAGACCAGGGAGTCCCACCATCCCAATATCCCGACACTAGAAAGTCAAGAACAAAGGGAAAACAAATAAGGAAAGCAGCCATGGAACTATTCTGGGGAATTTCCCAGACCTGGAGGATAAGCCAGTTACAGATGGAAAGTGCCCACAGCAAATACTTGTAAAACTTCAGAACAATGTGGAGAGATAAGATCCTTCTGGCTTCCCAAGAGACAACAAAGTCTTAGGGAGCAGGAAGTTAGGATGACTTTGGGTTTCTCTGCAGTTACACTTGCGGGAAAATGCCTTCAGGATTCCTCCAGAAGGCCAGCAAGATGGCTCAGTAGGTAAGGGCCCACGCCGTCTAACGATGCAAGTTTGGTTGCCCGAGTTCCATCCCTGGAACCCAAAAAATAAGTAGAAGGAGAGAACTAATTCCACACAGTCGTTCTCTGACCTTTGTGTATGAACACACGCGCACGTGCGCACGTGTGCACACACACACACACACACACACACACACTGGCACGTGCCCACACCTATAGACTTACAAAATAAAATGTAAAACATTTTGTTTGTCTTGTTTTCTTTTAGTTTTGAGACAGGCTTTCTCTGTGTTGCATTGGCTGTCCTAGAACTCGCTCTGTAGACCAGGTTGGCTCAAACTCACAGAGATCTGCCTGTCTCTGCCTCCTGAATGCTGGGATTAAAAGCATATGCTATCACTGCTTGGTGTAAAATATTTTTTTATCACAAATACATTTTTTTAAGAGGAATTCTTGGTCTGGATGTGGTGGTTCACTCTTATAATCCCAGCACTTGGGAGGCAGAAACAGGCAAATCTCTGTAAATTCGGGGTCAGCCTGGTCTACATAGTGGGACCTTGTCTCAAAAAGAAAATTCTTTAGGAAAACTGTGTTTAAGCTAGAACCTTCCTTATGGCCAATATATTGATCAAGTGGTTGGGTAAAATTAAGAATGCCTTCTGACAATTAAGTTCTCAAGTTTTACCTCCCACATAACATGTTTAAGGAAGCTTCTGGAACATATGCTCTTCCAGAAGGAGGAAATAAAAAAAGAGTTATGAAAGACAGAAACTTGAGCTGTAACAGAGCAGAAGGGAGCCCACAGTGGGGCACGGAAACTTCGTCCTTAACCCACACAAGGTCTGTGCCTATGGCCACTTCCTTCAAATGAATAAACCCACACTTTGTTAACCAGCTGGGTTCCAATGACAGGCCGCAGACAAGACAATGATGCTAAGGGTGGAATAGTAAGGAATGATCTTTTCAGTAGTATTCCCCACCCCCAATGTTTTATTATAAAAATCTAGGACGGTTGGTAAGATGGCTTTTCACGGGAACAAGCACTTATTGGCAAGTCTGGCAACCTGGATTTGGTCCCCGGGGCCCAGATACTGAAGAAAGAAAACCAATTCCTTTAAGTTGTCCTCTGACTTGTGCGTGCACAAATACTCAAATACACACACACAAATATAATTTTTAAAAATTAGTGTCGTGTGGTGGCACATGCCTTTAGTCCGGGCACTTCAGAGGCAGAGGCAGACCTGTGGATTTGAGACCAGCCTGGTCTACACGTGGCATTCCAAGCTAGCCAGGGCCACATAGTGAGACTCTATCTGAAAAAAAAAAAAAAAAAGAAGTGAGGGGATTTGTTTTGTTTGTTTGTTGTTGTTTGAGACAGGGTTTGTATCACTGGCTGTTCTGGAACTCAACCTGAGACCAGCCTGGTCTACACGTGGCATTCCAAGCTAGCCAGGGCCACATAGTGAGACTCTATCTGAAAAAAAAAAAAAAAAAAGAAGTGAGGGGATTTAGTGTTTTGTTTGTTTGTTGTTGTTTGAGACAGGGTTTGTATCACTGGCTGTTCTGGAACTCAACCTGTAACCAGCCTGGCCTCGGACACAGAGATCCTCCTGCCTCTGCTTCCTGATTGCTAGCATTAAAGATGTGTGTCACCATACCTGGCCTCTGAAGTTAGTTCTTGCCTTGCACTTTGTTAAGGCGTGGTCTCTGCAGCACTGAGCTTCCAAGTGATTCTGGGTCCACCTCGTGTTGTGCTGCGGGACTGCGACATTATAGATCTTTGTTGTAGCAGCTGCCTTTGTACGTGGGCTGTGGGAATCGAACTCAGATTACCAGGCTTGGGAAACACTTCATGCTGAGTGATCTCCCATAATAAATATATGTATGTCTTTTGTGTGTGTGTGTGTGACTGAATGTATTGTATGGGCACCCTGTGCATGCAGGAGACCACGGAGGTCAGGGAGGGCATGTGGACGCAGGACTGGAGAGCTGGCACAGCACTTTAGAGCTCTTGCTGTGGAATAAATATATGTTATATGTGTCGTGTAATAAAACTGACTGGCCCGAAGCTGGTCATGATAAGGTTAGGTGGGAAGGACATTGGGAAGAAGGGCAGAGTCAGAAGAGTTGCCAGACAGATACAGAGAGGAAACAGAAGGTACAAGATGAAAGAGGTAATGCCATGTGGCAAAATGTGGCTTAATATAAACGGGTTAATTTAAGTTTTAAGAGGTGGCTGGGGACAAGCCTAGCTAATAGACCAAGCGTTTATAATTAATAGTAAGTCTCTGAATGGTTATTTGGGCACGGCCGAGACATAAAGAAACTCTGCCTACAACTTGTTGCTCTTACAGAGGACCTGGGTTTGATTCCCAGCACCCACATGGTAGCTCACAACCATCCATGGTTCCAGTTCCAGTGCCTTCTTCTGACCTCCACAGGCTCCAGGAACACATGTAGTACAGGTACGTAACATGAAGGGAAAACACTCATACACATATTCTAAAGGCTGCCGTAGAAGAGGAGGAGGGGGAGGAAGCCATCAAGATACATTGACACTGGAGTTACAGGTGATTGTGAGCTACCCTGTGGGTACTAGAATGTCTGCCGCCATAACAAAATACTGCATCTTGGGTAATTTATAAACACTGGAAATTTATTTCTCACAGTGGAGGCTACTGACTTCAATACCAAGGACTCAGCAGAACTGCTGTGCACGCACAGATGCACAAACATATCAGATACACTGTGTATCGTACGGCTAGCATAGTATAATTATCAAACAATAGGGGCTGGAGAGGTGGGCCCGAGAGTAAAGGCCTTATCCTGCAAAAACGAGGATCAGCCAGTTAAGGCACCCTCTCCTCTATTGCTTAGGATCTTAGCTGGGGTCAGCCTTGGGGATTCCTGGGAATTTCTCTAGAGCCAGGTTTCTTGCTAACATTCTTGCCACAATGGCTCCCTCAAACAAGATATCTCTTTCCTTGCTCTCATCTCTGCCCTTCCTCCATCTCGAATATCCCATTCCCTCAAGTTCTCCTTGCCACTCCCTTTCTCCCCTCCTCTTCCCCTTCTACCCCCCCCCCATGTTTCCAATTTTGTCGGGTGGTCTTGGCTATTTCCACTTTCCAGGAGGATCTATGTATGTTTTTCTTTAGGTTCACCTTGTTACTTAGCTTCTCTAGGATCATGAACTATAGGCTCAATATCCTTTGTTTATAGCTAGTATCCACTTATGAGTGAGTACACACCATATTCATCTTTTTGGGTCTGGGTTACCTCACTCAGAATTTTGTTTTCTAGTTCCATCCATTTGCATGCAAAATTCAAGATGTCATTGCTTTTTACCGCTGAGTAGAACTCTGGCCTTGCCCTCTAGTCAGATTGATGAATATCTTAAATGTCACCATAGAATCTTCATCCAGCAACTCATGGGAACAGAGGCAAAGACCCACACTGAAGCACTGGGCAGAGCTCCCAAAGTTCAGTTGAAAATTGGGAGGAGGGCTGGAGAGATGGCTCCATGGTTAAGAGTACTGGCTGTTCTTCCAGAGGTCCTGAGTTCAATTCCCAGCAACCACATGATACCTCACAACCATCTATAATGAGATCCGGTGCCCTCTTCTGACCTGCAGATGTACATGCAGACAGAACATTGTATCCATAACAAGTAAATAAATAAACCTTTAAAAAAGAAAGAAAAGTGGGAAGAATGAGAGTATGAGCAAAGAGGTCAAGACCATGATGGCGCAAGCACTGAAACAGTTTACCTGAGCTAATGGGAGCTCACCAACACCAGCTGGACTGGGAAGGAGCAAGCATAGGACCAAACTAGTCCCTCTAAATGTGGTTGACAGTTGCATGGCTGGGGCAGACTGAGGGGCCACTGGCAGTGGCACCAGGATTTATTCCTACTGCTTGTATTGGCTTTTTGGGAACCTATTCTCTCTGGATGGCTACCTTGCTCAGCCTAGAAATAGCAGGGAGGGCCTTGGACCTTCCCCAAAGCTTTACCCTCTCTGAGGAGTGAATTGGGGGTGGGGGGTGTAAGGGGAGGGAATGAGAGGTGAGGAGGGAGTGGG
>NW_026068109.1:582068-592781 GCF_014885135.2 Alexandromys fortis
AAACCCTGTCTCGAAAAACAAAAACAAAAAAAAAAAAAAAGAAATTCTTTATAATAAAAAGTTAAAAAAAACTTAAAAAGTGGCTATACTGTAACACTAGTGCACAGAGGCAGAGTTGAGGGATCCCTAGAGCGAGCTAGTTAACTAGGCTAGCTAAATCAGAGACTTCTGGGTTTAAGTGACAGATCCTACCTCAATATATAAGGTTGCGAGTGGTTAAGGAAGACATCCAATGTCAACTCTGGCCTCCATATACATACACACACGTGTACACATGTGCTCACACACATACGTACACACACACATGAAACAAATCATTGGAACTGGCTTACTCCTCATTATTTGGGTGGGATACAGGATTTCTTTGTGTAACAAGCCTAGCTGTCTTAGAATTAGCTCTGTAGACCAGGCTGGCCTAGAACTCACAGAGATCCGCCTGCCTCTGCCTCCTGAGTGCTGGGATTAAAGGCGTGCGCCACCATCGCCCAGCTACTCTCCTCATATTTTATTAAAGATTAATTTTATTTTTAATTCTATGTATGTGGTACATGTGTGTACAGGTATCCTCAAAGAGGGCACTGGATCCCCTGGCTAGCCTGATATCATCTGACGTGTGTTCTGGGAGACAAACCTGGGTCTTCTTCAGGAACTGTGTCTTGATCTCTTAGACATCTCTCCAATTCCCCTCATCTTTGTGGGGGTGGGTAGAGTCTCTTTCTGTAGACCAGAATAGCCTGGAACTCACAGAGATCCACCTGCCTCTTTCTCTCTGGCCCTGGGATTAAAGGTGAGAATCACTTTGCCATCTTTATGGCCCTAGTGAACCTGTAATTGAGTTGAGAGCGCAAGGTTCATGCTCCTCATTTTGCACAGAGGATCAGAAGCTTTACAGACTCAGGAATGTTCCAGAGAGCAATGATGGCAAGTAGGAGCCAGGCTGGTGACAGCAGGGGATCCTACTTCAGAGTTCTGTCCACTGTGCCATGCTCTCCGTATGAAATGACCACAAGGTCTCAGTAATTCTATGATGCCTTATTTTATTTTAAAGATTTATTTCTTTTTATTGTATGTATATGTGTGTTCTACCTGTATGTATATCTGTGGACCATGTATGTGCTGGTGCATGCTTGATGCCTGCAGAGCCAGAAGAAGGCTAACAGACTGTTTTCAGCCACCAGGTGGGTGCTTGGAACTGAGCTATGTCCTCTGCAAGAACAGGAAGTTCTCCTAACCACCGAGCCAGCTCTATAGCCCTAGCCTAATTTTAAAAAGGGCAAGAAGATGGATTGGATGGGTTAGTGGGTAAAGGCCCTTGCTGATAAATCTGATGGCCCGAGTTCTATCCTGGGGACCCACATGTAGGAGGAGAGACTTGACTCCTGCGAGTTCTCTCCTGCCCTGACATGTGCACTGTGACATGAATGTGTCATACACACAAATGCTAAATAAATGTAATAAAAAATTAAAGAGAAGATATTAAAAAATGGAAGGGGAGTGGTGCATGAGGAGGCAGAATACCTGGGAGGTCAAAGTCATTCTCAGCCATGCGGAGAGTTTAAAGTCAGGCAGGCCACAGTGGTGCACACCTTTAATCCCAACACGCGAGACCCAGAGGCAGGAGGATCTCTATGATTTCCAGGTGGGCCTGGACTATAACAAAAACTAAATATATATAGATTTTATTATTATATTATTACATGTTATTTATTTTATCATTATAAATATATATGCCTAGGCTACATAAGACCCCTGTCTCAGCCAGGTAGCGGTGGTGCATGCCATTAGTCCCAGGACTTAGGAAGCAGAGGCAAACAGATCTCAGTGAGTTCGAGGCCAGCCTGGTCTACAAAGTAGGTTCCAGGATGGTTACACAGAGAAACCCTGTCTCAAAAAAAAAAAAATTAAAAAACCAAAACTCTTCTCACCCCACCCCCACCTCTCCACATAAAGACACATTCTATATAATAGTTCCATTTATATGGAATTCTAGAATAGGCCGAACTAACCTTGACAAGAAATTCAACTAGTGGTTGCCTCCAGAAGCAGGCAGGAGCTGGAAAGGCACATCATGGAAGGCGATGTTCATTTTATTTTATTTTTTTAATTCTAAACTTTTAAAAAGACTTGTTTTTAATATGCATGTGGATGTGTTTGTAAGTGCAGGTACCCATGGGCTAGAGGAGTCGGATTTCCCTGATACTGGAGTAATAGGCAGTTATACGTCACCATGTGGGTGTTGAGGTTCGAACCAGGGTCCTCTGCTACAGCAGGCAGTGTTCTGAACTCCTGAGCCATCTATCTCTTCAGCCCCAAAGCTCAGGACTAGGGATGAAAACCTTCTTGGAAGGTGTTTTGTTTTGGTTTTGCCAGGGTCTCACTGTGTGGCTACATGGTCCTAGCTAGCCTGGAACTCATACTGTAGACCAGGCTGGCTTTGGGTTCACAGAGATTTACCAGCCTTTACCTCTGGGTGTTTTAAAGACATGTGCCACCATGCCCTGCTGTTTATTTCTTTCTAAATGTTTTTTCATGTATTGTTATTATTGTTGTGTGTATGAAGCATGTGTAGATATCAGAGGACAATGATCAAGAGTCAGTTTTCGCCTTCCAGGTGGTTTCCAGGTATCTAATCTAACTTCCGTCACTGGGCTTGTGTAGCCAGCTTTTACCTGCTGAGCCATCATGCTGGCCCTGCTGTATTTCTCCTCTTCTTCTTCTTCTTCTTCTTCTTCTTCTTCTTCTTCTTCTTCTTCTTCTTCTTCTTTTATTATTATTATTATTATTATTAATATTATTATTATTATTTTGATTTATTGAGACAGGGTTTCTCTGTGTAATCTTGGAGCCTGTCCTGGAACTCACACTGTAGACCAGGGTGGCCTCCAACTCACAGAGATTCGCCCACCTCTGCCTCCCAGTGCTGGCGTTAAAGGCGTGCGCCACCACAGCCCAGCTCCCAGGCTGTATTTCTTGATGAGCTTTGTGTTACACAGATGTAGTGATTTGTCAAAGCGCCATTACGGAAAACCAGAAATCTCTACATTTCGTTGTTTGGGATGTTTTAACACCCCCAAATAGAGAAGAGACTATAAGCGAGCCCTGACCTCAGATGGTACAGATGCAAACTTGTTTAAGGGCAAATGTCCTGACCTCTGTAATGGTTTTGGAAATGTATTAAGAAATGAGAGGTGGGCTGAGGAAATGGCTTCATGGTGAACTGCTTAACTCGCAAGAATGAGGACCTGAGCTCCAACCCTGGCACTCCCCTAAAAATCGAGGTGTGTTCAGACTCGCCAGTGTTGGTGAGGTGGAGACAGGAGAGGCTGGCCACCCTGCCTAGGTCATTCAAGGAGCACCAGGTCTGGGTGAGAGGCAAAGAGGGTGAGGTCTGGACTGATAGATCTGGTTAAGAGCACTTGCTGCTCGCTCTTGCAAAGGATTAGAGTTGGGTTCCCAGCATATCCTGTTACTCTAGCGCTGGGGAATCTGATGCCCTCTCTCTGGCCAATATGGGTTACTTTCATGCATATGTACCACACACACACACACACACACACACACACACACACCATGCAAGCATGCACATGCACGCACGCATGCACGCAAATGAAATCTTAAAAAACCCAACAACTAAAGGGGTTGGAGAGATGGCCCAGTGTTTAAGGGCATCCATTACTACAACAGAGGACCCAGGTTTGCTTCCCAGCACTCATATGGTGGCTCACGACTTGTAAATCCAGTTCTATGGGCTCCAACACCCATTCTGACCTCCATGGGCACCAGGAACTCACACAGTCTGTGCACATACATGCAAGCAAAAATATCTATGCACATAAAATAAATAAATCTCTTCAAACATTTAACACACACACACCAAAATGAGGATTTGAGGACTGATATGGTGGCACATTGGTGCTTGGCACCAACCTCAACAATCTGAGTTTGATAATGAAGACACACACAGTAGGAGAGAGCTGACTCCCACAAGCTGTCTCCTGATTTCCACACATCTTTGCACACACATATACTTGTATACACACACATACACCAACATGCGACAAAATTAAAGTGCATAGTGACTGAGAAATGATACTTAAGAATGACCTCTCACCTACATCTGCACACTTATACACATGCACTCACACATGTACACTCACAGACTTACACCCGCATTAACACGCACACACATAAAGGAGATGCTTGTGAATGGGTCAATGGATAGAAGTAAGGAAAAGCAAGTATAGCTAGAACGCCTGCTGTAAATTTAAGGGGGATGTGTCTTCATTGTAGATTTCTTTCCACTTTACTGTGCATTCAAAACTAATTTTTAAATTGGGTGTTGTGGCTCACACCTTTGATTCTAGCACTTGGGAGGAAGAGGCAGGTAGATCTCTGAGTTCAAGGCCAGCCTGGTCTACATATCACATATCAAGTTCCAGACCACCTAAGGCTATAGTGAAACCCTGTTTCAAAAAACCAAAACTGTATATGTGTAGACTTATGTGTCTCTGTCAGAATTATTCCCCAGCCCCTCACTAGGGGGATTGTAGGCAGGGGCTCTACCATAAGCCACACCCCAGCCCCTCACTGGGGGATTCTAAGCAGGGGCTCTACCACTGAGTCACACCTCAGCCCCTCACTGGGGGATTCTAGACAGGTGCTCTACCACTGAGCCACATCCCAGCCCCTCACTGGGATTTCTAAGCAGGTGCCCTACCACTGAGCACTATCCCTAACCTCTCCTTGAGGGATTCTAGGCAGGTGATCTATTTAGCCACCTGTACAACATCTAAAATTCAGTTCTTCAAACCTAGTGGCCACATTTCAAAAGTTCGGTCCTGACAGTTGTGGTGGCTTACACCTTTAATCCCAGTACTACTTGGGAGGCAAAAGCAGATGGATTTCTGTGAGTTGAGTTAGATGCCAGCCTGGTCTACATAGTGAATTCTAGGACAGCCAGAGCTACATAGAAAGGCTCTGTCCCGAGAAAACTTGGGAAAAGTTTTGTTAAGCAAACAACTTAATTATATTTTGATTTGTGTGTACTTATGTGTATGTGTATACATGTGTATGCATGCACACACAAATATTTACAAAATTTAAAAAGTAGTGCAAACTAAGAGGCTATACTTGGGACCCAAAGGATCATATTCTGGTGGGATTGGTACTACAAATCCTAACTCATTCTCCCTGAGGTTCCTGTGCCACTCCAGAGAAAATGTTCATTCCTGATGTGGGGGAGGGAAGATCTTGGTTGTCTGGTCCCTTGCTCACTCATTAGGGAAGAAAGGGACTCAGTGAGTCACACAACCACAAACAATGGGGTGGAGGAAGTCTTGTGAAAGAATGGGAAGTCGTGGCCGGGCAGGAAAAACCAAAAGATATCGGGGCTGGACGATAGCTCAGTCGGTAAAATGCTAACAGTACCAACATGAGGCCCTGAGTTCAGTTCCCAGGACCCTTGTAAAAACACCTGTCATCCCTGTGGCGGGAATGCAGAGGCAGGAAGATACCTGGGGTGTATTGGTCAGCCAGCCTAGTTAAAGCACCCAGCACCAGGTAGAGTGAGAGACTTTGTCTTAAGAAATAAAGGGGCGTGGTGGAGGAAACAGGAGCAAGATGACTCACCAGATAGAGACGTCTGCCACCAAGTGACCAAATCCTGTAAGTCGTCCTTTGACCTCCACCCGTGGGTCAAGCCCACAGACCCACCCACCGACCCTACATAAAATAAAGCAATACCTGAAATTTACAGTCAAAGTGAAGAGCCATTGGGGAAGACACCTGCCTGACATAGACCTCTGACTTCCATACACACACGATGCACGTGCACAGTCCTCATACAAACACACACACACATTCACACCAAATGCTGTTCACTGATTAGGAAGGATTACAAATAACACAGACAGGGCTGAAGAGATGGCTCAGTGGTTAAGAGCACTGACTGCTCTTCCAGAGGACCCAGGTTCAACTCCTAGCACCCACATGGCAGCTCACACCTGTCTGTAACTTCAGTTGCAGGGAACCTGACACCCATGGCAAAACACCAAGGTATATAAATAAAAATAAATAAATTAAAAAAAATAACACAGACTCAAAATGACGATGGCTTCAATGAGCTCAAAAGTGATTTCCCCCAGGTCTAAAAGTCTAGACATAAGTCAGTCAAGCTGGTTGCGTGGGCTCTAAGGAATGAAGGCTGCGGGCAGCTTTTTCTTCCTGAGCTGAGGAGGAGGTCAGTTCAGCAGCTGAGAAACAGAAAACGAGAAGCAAGGAGACAGGACATCCTTCTCTTTCCATTCCATTGGCCAGAATCTGGTCATGTGGTCATGCCAAGCTGCAGTTCTAACCGGGAGATAGAGGTCCTTAGCAAGCCTGCTTTCCCAGAGAGAAGAATAGGCCCTAAAGGACTATGATATGTCACACACATATCTTCCTTCATATTTAATTTTTTTCTTTTTTAATTAGTATACACTAATTGTAGAAATTATGGCGTCATTGTGACATTGTCATCTACACCTATCATATACTTTGATCATATTTTTGTTGTTTTGTTTTTCGAGACAGGGTCCCCCTGTGTAGCTCTGGCTGTTGCTACAACTTTCTTTGTAGACCAGGCTGGCCCCAACTCAGAAATCCACCTGCCTCTACCTCCCACATGCTGGGATTAAAGGTGTGTGCAACCACTGCCTGGCTAGTCTATACAATTATAAGTATTTTGTGTGCACCAAATCATTGCACTTAACCTTTGCTTGTCTAAATGTCATGTCTTTTTTTTTTTTTTTTCCGAGACAAGATTTCACTATACAACAGTTTTGGCTGTCCTGGAACTCACTCTGTGGCCCAGGCTGGCCTCAAACTCACAGAGATCTGCTTGCCTCTGCCTCATGAGTCCTGGGATTAAAGGGGTGCATCACTACTACCAGGTGATTTATGTTTTTTTTTTTTTTACTTTTTTAAAAATTGTTTTTGTTGAGCTATATATTTGTCTCCCCTCCTCTCCCCTCTCCCCCTGCCCTCTCTCATGGTCCCCATGCTCCCAAATTACTCAGAAGATCTTGTCTTTTTCTACTTCCCCTGTAGATTAGATCTATGTATGTCTCTCTTAGGGTCCTCACTGTTGTCTAGGTTCTCTGGGATTGTGAATTGTAAGTTGGTTTTTCTTTGCTTTATATCTAAAAGCCACTTATGAGTGAGTACATATGATATTTGTCTTTCTGGGTCTGGGTTACCTCACTCAACATAATGTTTTCTAGATCCACTCATTTGTCTGCAAATTTCAAGATGTCATTATTTTTTTTCTGCTGTGTAGTACACCATTGTGTAAATGTCCACATTTTCCTTATCAATTCTTTGATCGAGGGGCATTTAGGTTGTTTCCAGGTTCTGGCTATGACAAACAAAGCTGCTATGAGCATAGACTTGTTGTTTTTAAATGTCATTTCTTTCATTTTGACACGTTCTGAAAGTGATAATTTGCTCAAAAAGTATTTGAAAAAATTTATTGAATGCTGTGCTATGACCATTATTAGTGTTGGTTAATATTGGTAACAAGGAGAACTTTGGGGGTTAAAGAAAACTTTATATTCTGTAGCTAAATATAAATATTTTAATGGGCTGGACAAGGGTGGCACACAGTTTTAATCCCAGCACTCAAGAGGCAGAGGCAGGCAGATCTCTGTGAGTTCGAGGCCAGCCTGGTCTAGAAGAGCTAGTTCCAGGACAGGCTCCAAAACTACAGAGAAATCCAGCCCCGAAAAACTAAAAATAAATAAATATTTTATTAATTATCTTTTAATTTTAAAATTAAATTATTTATTTTCTGTGTATGGGTGTTTGGCCTGCATATATATTTGTGTACCTCATGTATGCCTGGTGCCTGTGGAAGCCAGAAGAGGACATCAGATCCTAGAACTGGAATCGTGGATGGTTGTAAGTGACCATGTAAGAGCTGTGAGCCAACTGGACGGTGGTGGCGCACGCCTTTAATCCCAGCACTCAGGAGGCAGAGGCAGGCAGATCTCTGTGAGTTCGAGGCCAGCCTGGTCTACAAGAGCTAGTTCCAGGACAGGCACCAAAGCTACAGGAAAACCCTGTCTCGTAAAACCAAAAGCAACAACAACAACAACAACAAAAAAAAACCAACAACAACAAAGAGCCGTGAGCCAAACCCAGATCCTCTGCAAAAGCAACGCGTGCTCTTAACTACCAAGCCATCTCTCCAGCTCCATTGGCTTTATATTTTGGGTTTTGTTTAATACTGTGCACTTGTGTGTATGCCCGTATGTATGCACACCATGTGAGCAGGAGTGTCTGTCTAGAGAGGGCCTGTGGCCACGTCAAGCTGGAGTTACAGGTGGCTGTGAGTCACCTGATAGGGTTGCTGAGACTCACCAATTCCTGGTCTTAACTGCTGAGCCGCCTCTCCAGCCTAGCTTGGATTTTGCTGTGGTTGTTGAGCCGGGGTCTTGCTGTCCACAAGAGACTTAGACTCCTGGACTCAAGCCATCTTGCCCTTAGCCTCCCATGTAACTTGGGCCGCAAGGGTGTAGTCCACACCCGGTTTCTCTTCCCTTTCTAAAACATCAGTTTTCAAAACAAACAAACCACCATCCTCTCAATGTTGCTGATCTCCTCGCTGTAATAGCTTTATTGGCTTAGCCCAGTGTTGTGTGACTTTTCCTAGGAAGTTGTGAACAAGCATGTATTTATCTCACAGGTAAGACAACAAAGAAATGATCTTTCCTGTTCAGTATAGCCCAGCCAATCAGTGAGTTTAATGAGTGACTTACAATAACCCAGGTGACTCAAAGGCTGCTCTGTCATCTAAAAGTTTACCCCAACACAGGTGATGACTCAGAGGAGCTGCATCCCTGAAGCTCACTGAACAACCTAACAGTTGGCCAACTGGGGAGTCTTTCTACCCAGCATTTTTTAAAGATTTAATTTATTTATTATGTATAATAATACATAATAATAACTTAATTTATTATGTATACAGTGTTCTGCCCGCATGTATCTCTGCAGGCCAGAAGAGGGCACCAAATCTCATTACAGATGGTTGTGAGCCACCATGTGGTTGCTGGGAATTGAACTCAGGACCTTTGGAAGAACAAGCAGAGCTCTTAACCACTGAGCCATCTCTCCAGCCCCCTACCCAGCAATTATTGGCTGCTTATATAAGCTCGGAGAGAAGCCTTGTAAATCCTGTAACTTTCTATCTTCCTGAGCCTTGTAAATCACATGAATTTCCTGAGCCTTGTAAGTTGGGTAAATTTCCTGAACCTTACAAGTTGCATGAGCTTCTTTCCCTCCTTCAAGAGGGAATGCATCAACTCAGAGGAAACAACAACAGACACCGGGCTAGCCTGGAACTCTAGGCAGTCCTACTGCCTCAGTCTCTCAAATTCTGGGTGTGAACCAGTGTATCCAGCTTTAGAAAAAGCTGGTGATCCACATCTGGAATGGTGTGTCCCCATTCTCTCTCCCTGAGTCTTTCTCAAGTTGATTAAATGTGAATGTAAAAAATAAAATACTTCCATGGAGCTGAAGGGATGGCTCCGCAGTTAGGAATGCTTTCTGCTCTTGCAGAGGACCTTGGTTCGGCTCCCACACCCACAGGGGAGCTTACTAATGCAAACTACAGTTCCAGGGTATCTGTGTGATGGCTAAAGAAACTCCATTTTCTGTCAGGCATCCATCTTGGTACACACTAGCTGTGTCTGACTCCAGTCCCTGGAAGATAAGTTCCCAGGAATCCTGACTCAGTGATCCCCCCGATTCCCAAAATGTACAACCATGACTTGTTATTACTGTATCGTTAACTGTTTTTTCACTTTCTTCCTTTTTTTTTTTTTTTGAGTTTCTCTGTAGCTTTGGAGCCTGTCCTGGAACTAGCTCTTGTAGACCGGGCTGGTCTCGAACTCACAGAGATCCTCCTTCTGCCTCCCAAGTGCCAGGATTAAAGGCATGTTTCACCATTGCCCAGCTGTTTTTGACCTTCTATAACTTGTGTATCCATTGTTTCCGGTTATTAACTTGGTAAACTTGGCAGAACAAGCCAGGTTTTTGTTGTTTTTGTTTGTTTGTTTCTTGTTTTGGTTTTCTGAGACACGGTTTTTCTATAGCTTTGGAGCCTGTCCTGGAACTAACTCTTGTAGACCAGGCTGTCCTCAAACTCACAGAGATCCGCCTGCCTCTGCCCCCCCCCCCCAAGTGCTGGGATTAAAGATGTGTGCACCACCACTCAGCAGAACAGACCAGTGTTTGCTTGTTTGAGTAGTTCCTGAAAGTCTTCCTGTGATTTTCACCTTTAAAAGTCCTTCCCCCACCCCCTTTCTCATGGCAATCTCAAATTTGGCTCATCCTGCTAGCAGCTAAACAATAAAGCTTTAATTATAATTGGACTGAGTCTACAGTCTTACCCCAGGAGTCACAAACTCCCTAGCACCTGACATCCTTTCCTAGCCTCTACAAACACCAGACTCATGCATATCTAGGCAAAACAGTCATACACATGAATTTTTTTAATTTAAAATCTTTCCATACATGGGGCGAGGATTTAGTGGGTCATGCTAGCACAGGTCCTGAGGTTGGATCCACAGCACCCAAGCTGGGCATAGGCAGGGCAAAGCACTGGGGATAGAGACAGGGGTGGGCAGATCTCAATGTATTTGAGGTCAGCCTGGTCTACTTAGTAAGTTCCAGGCC
>NW_026068109.1:593323-597473 GCF_014885135.2 Alexandromys fortis
CCTTCCCTCAACACCAAAAAGTAATCACAATAGTTTCATACAAATATAAATATTATGAAAATAAACATATAGACTTTGTTGTTGTTTATTTTGTTTTCTGCAGTGTTTGGGATTGAATCCACTGCCTCAATAAAGATGGGCCATCAAGAAAGTTAATTTATTAATATCTGTGTTTGTGTGTGTGTGTGTGCGTGCACACACACAGTGAGCATGTGGAGGTCAGAGGACAATTTGCATTACTCATTTCTCGTCCTTTACCATATGGGTACTGGGCATTGAACTCCAGTCATCGGGCTTGGCTGCAAATGTCTTTGCCTGCTGAGCCATCTCGCTGTCCCAAGGAAAGTAATTTTATCAACAACTAATCATTAACCGTTATTAATCATACACTGAGCTCATAAATCCACCGAACTTACAATCTAAGGACTCAAGGGCTCTGGATATAAAAATAGTTACTGTTTTCTGGTTGCCTTCTGTGTGCTTGGAACTGTGCCCAGTGCTGCAAACTTGATCTCATTCATTTCTCACAAATACCTAGAGGGGGACAGGGTGGGGTGGGATGAGCATCTCATTCTCATCTTCTGGAAGCAGGTCCAAGGAGCGTGGAGAGGTTGCTGAAAATGGAGCCTGGTTTCTCTGGTCTGCTCTCTGCTGAGGCACAGCTCCAGCAGCAGCAGGGAGGATAGGGAGTAAAACAGATGGGCTTGTCAGTTATTAATACTGTGTCTGTCCTAGCCCCTTCTTGTCACTCTTTGTGCCTGTACAAAAATACGTTTCACACTGACCTTTCTAATTCTCTCTCTCTCACCCCTCTCTCACAGGGTCTCAAGTAACCCAGCGTGTCTTTAAGTTTACTACGAAGCTAAGGATGACCTTGAACTTCTGATCCTCCTGCCTCCACCTGTTAAGGTTACAGGAGTGAGCCACCGCACCCAGTTAACATAGTGCTGTGAACAGAATCCCGGGATCCATGCATCCTAGGCAAGCCTTCTCTCAACTGAACCACATCCTTGACCTTCTCTTTCTTGGGTTTGCCTCTCAAACTATCAGCTTCTCTCGGGTGAAGCAATGACTCAGTGGATCAAGTGTTTGCTGGCCAGTTGTGAGGACTGGAGTCAGGATACCCTGAAGCTGAATGAAAGCTGGGCGGGCACAGCAGCAGAGTTAATTTCGGCCTCAGAAGGCAGATACAGGATTACCCAGAGCAAGTGGGCTAGCTAGACTAGCAGTATCAGCTCTGGTGTCCCCAAAGATGCCACTTCAAAGAATGTACTGGAAGAGTCATTCAGGAGGATTCCTGAGGACAACTTTGGGTTGCTATATGGAGCCAAACCCATGAGATCCCCTTCCACACCTACACACAAAAATAAGAAAATGTTAAAAAAAAAACTCATCTCAAACAAATAAATCCAGAAAGATTTCTAACAAACTCCTTACATTCCAGAATACTAGAATTCTTCAAAGTCGACGTATATTTTACCTCAGAGGCTTTAATTAGTACCATAATTATTTCATTTTGTTTCAAGGAGAGGGCTGCTTGTTTGTCCTGGCTGCACAGAACCAAAATAACCCCACAAAAACTACATTAATTAAAACACTGCTTGGCCCATTAGCTCTAGTTACTTATTGGCTAACTTTTTTATTAATTTAACCCATTTCTATATTCTGTATATCGCCACGTGGCAGTGACTTACCAGCAAAGATTTGGCATGACTCCATGGTGTCTCTCTGACTCCACCCTTCTTCCTCCCAGCATACAGTCTAGCTTTCCCTGCCTAGTTCTGTTCTTCCCTGCCATAGGCTCAAAGCAGTTCTTTATTCACTAACCAATAGAAGCAACACATAGACAGAAGGACCTCCCACACCATTTCCCCTTTTCTGTTTAAACAAAAAGGAAGGCTTTAACTTTAACATAATAAAATTACATATAACAAAACAGGTATCAAACAAGAACTACAGTTACAATATTTATACCTACTGTATTTTTTCTCATAACTAAGAAAAACTATATCTATAACTATCTATCTATTCTTTAACTCCATCAAAGACTCAAGAAGGATATAATATTACCTAAGTAAACAGGAAGTACATTGCAAGCAACTTTCAAAACTCTAGAATTGACAGAGACATCTTGCTACCTGAACAGCCACCCAAAGTTCTTTTGTACCATTGGGGCATCCATCTTTAGCCTACAGCACAATAGTATTGGGCAGACTCTTCCATGAAGCAGGAAATTTCAAAGACAGGTCTACCTATATTTGCAGTTTGCCAGTCACTTTCTTCTGTATCCCGTAGAATGTCTCACAGACTCTTTCATGAAGCAGGAAACCTGAAGGATCATCTCACCTTTAGGCAAGTTTAGCAGTCATCTCTCTGCAGGTCCTGTATGTTTAGTTAAGCAGTCCAGGCAAGAGTAGTTTCTTGCCCAAATGGCTAAGGAGCTTCTTTGATGCCCATCCTTCTCTCAGAGTATTTGGTGCTGCCAAGAGCAGACATGTCTCATAGATATGAAAAATCCTAAGTTATTAAAACATTTAAAATGCCATATTCTGAAAGTCTCCAAAAGATTTGAATACCTATATAACTGAAATATATCTCTATACATCTAGAAAATCTAACTAACATGACTATAAGCTTGACTATTACAGATGAGTATCTATTAACTTGTATTTCTTAATTATAAATGAGCTACACAAATACAATACCTTAATCAAGATTAGAAACACACACACACATACATACATATATATATATATAAAACAAAATTGTCCTTTTGTATCAATAAACCAAGATCTACACCAATGCAAATTATTCATCTCTATAGTATATTACCCTTTAAATTATTTATAGATAATATTTGGGAATATGGGTGTAGTTCTATCCATACTGCTTCCTGCTGTTTGGGGGTGCTGTAAATCAGGTCTTCATGGTGTATCCTGTGTGCTAGGTTCATCTCAGCCAGCAGTTGGGCGAAGTAATTTTTTGAGGGTGTCTACAGCGACCTTTCAGGAGGCCTTGGTTCGTGAAACCATATTCGTCCAGAAGCAATCCACAGGTTCTCATCTTCTATGAAAACAAAAGAAGAACCTCTTTTCCCAAGCAACATGTTCTTAGACCCAAATTCTGAAGTCAAGATACCTTTATAATATACTGGTTTAGCTTAGCAGCCCATAAAATAAAATGTCTCTCTCTGCTTAGCTCCTTCACAGTCAAAAAATTTAAAGAAGACACAATAATATACATACATAACTCAGACTCTCCTTGTATATTCCATCTTTATGTAGGTGGCTTATTTTTTCTTTACTCCTTTTAATCTTTGACTGTCTGTACTCTGTCTCTTTAAAGACTTTTTTTTTTAATGATTTACTTCTTTTTGGCAGCTCCATGGTGTCTCTCTTTGACTCTGCCCTTCTTCCTCCCAGCATACAGCCTAGTTTTCCCTGCTTAGTTCTGTTCTTCCCTGCCATAGACTCAAAGCAGTTCTTTATTCATTAACCAATAAAAGCAACACATAGACAGAAGGACCTCTCACACCATCATTTGTTATTTTAAGGCAGGGTCTCACTGTGTAGCTCTGGGAGTTCTGGAAGCTGCTGTGTAAATCAGGATGGCCCTGAACTCACAGAGATCTGTCTGCTTCTGCTTCTGAGTGTTGGGTTTGAGGGCACCCTGTCTGGCAGTACTCCAATTAAAGGATCATAGGCTGGAAAGATGGTTCAGTGCTAAGGTCACTTGGTTGCTCTTCCAGAGAAGCCAGGTTGGATTCCCAGCACCCACCTGGAAGCTCACAGTCTGTAACTACAGTTCCAGGGGATCTGATGGCCTCTTCTGGCCTTTGCAGGCACACGGTGCACAGATAGACATGCAAACAAAATGGTGCATGCAGGTAGAACATTCACACACATAAAATAGTAAACAAATTAATAAAAATTTAAAGTATATTGGTTTCGTGGGAGCCTAGGCAGTTTCGTGGATGCTCACCTTACTAGACCTGGATGGAGGTGGGTGGTCCTTGGACTTCCCACAGGGCAGAGAACCCTGATTGCTTTTTGGGTTGACGAGGGAGGGGGACTTGATTGGGGGAGGGGGAGGGAAAGGGGAGGCGGCGGTGGGGAAGAGACAGAAATCTTTAATAAATAAATAAATAAAT
>NW_026068109.1:599406-606489 GCF_014885135.2 Alexandromys fortis
ACCCAGAGACCATTGGCTCAGAGTTGTCATTTTCTCAATTGAGGTTCCCTCTTCAAGGATAACTCTAGCGTCTGTGCCAGCCTAGAGAGCAACTCGTCGGAGTCAGTTGTGTCCTCCCACGATGAGGGTATGAGGAATCGAACTCATGCCCTTAGGAGTAGTGGAAGGTGCCTTTACCTGCTTCACCACTTCTCTGGCCTCACTGTAACCATTTTAAGAATATGTGGTCTAAAATTACCTGTGACCATGGATGGTCATGGTTCATCTCTTTCCTGTTCTTCTTTTTTTTTTTTAAGATTTATTTATTTATTTTTATGTGAATGTGTATCTGATGTGTATCTGAGTATATGCATGCACAAGTGAGTGCAAATGCCGCGAAGGCCGAAAGACATGGATCCCTTGAAGCCAAAATTGTAAGTGGTAGTGAGCCACCTAATATGGGTACTGGAAACCGAACTCAGCGTCCTATAGACGAGTAGCAAGCGCTCTCAACCGCGGAATCATCTTTTCAGCTTTGCTTTTTCTTTCTCTCTTTTTTCTTTCTCGAGACAGAGCCTTGTCAGGGAGCTCAGATCCTGTTTCAGCCTCCTGAGCGCTGGAATACTGACAGGCTAGAGCCGCCACGCCCGACTTTTCCTCTAGTTGTTATCATCGGCTTCACCATTAGAGGGCGCCAGGACGCAACGCAGCGACTCCATTCTCGTACGCACGCGCACTTTACTCGCTAGGAAAGCGGTCGGCGAGGCGGGGCGCGGGGCGGAGTCTGCTGCCTGCGCAGGCGCGGGCCGGCTTTGTGACGTCAGGCCGCGCGGCCGGGCCGGGGATCTAGGTGGTACCTCGCGGAGGCGCTTCCCGAGAGTGACGCGCAGACTCAGCTCCCCCGCGGCCCGCCCTCCCGCCGGCCTCGCCGCGGTCTCCCTCGCTCCCTGAGATCGCTGAGCACTGAACAGCGGCCCGGGAAGGAGGCCTCGGGTGACGCGGCGCGGAGAGGGAGGGCGGGCGGGCAGTGGGAGCGCCGCGGGTCTCTATATGGCGACGGCTCTGTCGGGTCTGGCTGTCCGGCTGTCGCGCTCGGCCGCCGCCCGCTCCTATGGGGTCTTCTGCAAGGGGCTGACCCGCACGCTGCTCATCTTCTTTGAATTGGCTTGGCGGCTGCGCATCAACTTTCCCTACCTCTACATCGTGGCTTCCATGATGCTCAATGTGCGCCTGCAGGTAGGTGAGCCGCGCCCTCGGCATCCCTGGGTCGCGCGCGGCCCTGCCCACCTGGCTCCATGGGATGCAGGTGCTGGGGGGGCTCGTGCCATCTGCCGGAGGCTGAGCGCGTACCGAGCAGCGTGAATTGCCCCTCTGTAACCCCGCTCTGCATAGACGATGCTTCAGAGAACAGGTCCTACCTCTGGGGGTGGGGTCCGAGGAAAGATGACAGGAAGGTCCCTTAGGACGCTTTGTCCTTAAAAATGACAAATTGTTGGCGATCCGGTAGCAGCGAGTTCTTATGTGAATTCTGGTTCCCCAAACTTTGTGAAGGTTTATTCTGTTATCCTTGTACCTTTAGATGGAAAGTTAATGGTGTTTTGACCAATGTATCCGATTTGTTCCGGCCAGGGGTTAGAAGAGGCAGTGGGGATGAAGATGAGAAAATGAGGTGAAACCAATTTATAGAGGCCTGAAACAATTTGGAGTAACAAACAGCATGTGCATTGTGTCACCATTCTGGAGGCCGCGTTTGCTGGGAACGGCTGGCACGTCTCTATCCAATTACAAAACACTTCTCTAGCGGAGAGAGGTCCTGCCGATTGGAGTGTCCCATCTCAAGTAAGAGAGAGGCTGGATAGGGAGCTTCCTTGGATTCTGTTTACACATTTTGGAGTGGCACAGGCTGGGTTGGAGAGGACTCAGCTCCACCACTGGGAAGCATATAATCTGGCAGGGTTGTGTGATTTATTTATTTATTTATATATTTATTTATTGTGGTTCTGGAGATGAACCTGGTGAGTACTTTGCATTTGCTACTAGGCAAGGAAAACACCCTGGCCCCAGACCGACTGTACATATGTCATTCCCTGGTGTGCAGTGGAGCCCGCTCGAAGTAGTATACCTGGTTTTTCTGTGGTTGGGTCAAATTAGAGTGTAATGGATTTGGTGTATGTATGGTCCCCGACACAGGTGGTTACAGGCCATGTGAGATCCGAAGCCAAGTATGTTATGTTGATCCAAATTCAATAAAACAAGTTAAGGAAAACCAATTTTAAAACTCAGCTCAGAATACCTTTCCTACTTTGTGGTGAGAGGTGTCAGCTGTGCACCAGTGTACCCGGCGATGAGCTGCTGCTGGGATGAGCCCGGGGCTTCCCGCACGCCAGGCAAGCAAGCTACCAAACGAGCTGTATTTCTGCTCCCAAATCAGGACATCGCACCTGAACAAGGGCTTGTGGCATCTTATGTGATCCCAGGCCGTGGGGGCAGAAACAGCAAACCTCCAGAGCAGGTGGTACAGATGAGTGAAGAGTGCTGGGTGTGGGAACGGAGATAAACCACAAAGCCTGTGTCCTTGCCAATTACCAACCTGTAGAAACACGGCCCCGGTGTTTCTGCTGGCTCTAGTCACCTCCTCTGAGAGAAGTCAGACATCCTGATGTTAGCTCAGAGTCTGCAAACAGCAGTCCGTGCCTGGCCCATCAAGTTCCCATTTTGGAATCTGGTGTCTAGAGTTAGATAGGATTTGTGCTCATTTAGAAACTATGTAATTTAGAAAGCTATATGTTATGTAGTCTTGAATTGCTGTTTTTTTTTTTTTTTTGTACCATTAAAAACAGTCTAGGGATGTAGCACAGGTGGTAGTGTTTGCCTGGTATGCACAGTGTCCTGATCTTAATCCCCAGTCCTGCATAAACTGGGTGTCAGGATCTGTGTCTGTAACCCTAGCATTCGGGAGGTGGAGGCAGGAGAATCAGCCTCAGGGTCATCTCCGGCTAGGTAGCAAGACCCTATCCCAATAAACAAAACCCGAGACACTTCCTCTCGTATTCAGTTTTCTTCGTACCCATCTCCAGTCCAGACTGCTCCAGTTGCTGGCCTGGGTTTGTGTGTATTCTCCATCTGTTTCCCACCGGTTAGATCTGTCATTTGTGTACATAGTATGATGTGTCTGTGTGTATCTGCAGCAGGAGGAGGCCAGGAGAGGTGCTGGCTGTCCTGGAGTGGTAGGTACAGGCAGTTCAGGACTGCCCGACTCCAGTTCTCTGCAGGAGCCGTACACTCCCTAACAGCTTAGCTATGAGGGCTCCCTAGAGAAGTCTTCTGAACGCAGTAAGGCATATCCTGTCATCCTTAACCATCAGCACAGCACATAAGTGCTTATCCTTACCACGTGTGTGCGTGACCGCCCCTCACCCAGCTTGCACCTGGATGACGGACTAGACTTTGTTATGCTCGCCTCTTTACTCAGTTGCAGCCATTCCCTGCCTGCTCCTGGAGTATGGTGAATATCCTCCTCCATAGGGACATTCCTACCGTCCTTTCAGGGGGAACTTTTGTAACCTTGCACCGCAGGAGTGCTGAAGGCTCGTTTGTTTTCTAAGCAGTAAACAACGGCAGATTCCATTCCCAGTGTTTCCTAACGGCGCATCTGTTTGTAGGACAGTGAGATCATCTCTGGAAAGGTGATTCAAATCCATATTTCATCACGGGGAGTGTGCATTGTGCAGATTGAAGGCAAGAGCATTTGGGGGAGGGAGACAAGATCTCTAACCAGGGTGATGTGAGCAGTGAGTGAGACCCAGCAGTAGCGAGGGCAGCTCGGTGGGCTCCAGAGGAGGCATGGTTCAGGTGTATCCAGCTCTAGAGAATCTGGGAAACCAGGCAGAAGGAAAGGCAGTCTCAGAGTGCTTTGAGAAAGTCATCTTTTCTCCTCTCCTCCCCAACTCCTTTTGAGACAGGCTCTCACCATACAGCCCAGGCCAGTTTGGAACTCTTATGTATCCAGGCGGAACTCTTATGTATCCACACACCTTTAATCCTAGCACTCAGGAGGCAGAGGCAGGCAGATCTCTGTGAGTTCTAAGCTAGCCTGGTCTACAGAGTGAGTTCCAGGACAGCCAGGACTGTTATATAGAAAAACCAAGACCAAACAAAACAAAATAACAAACTTATGTGGACCGACTGACCTTAAACTCCAAGAGACCCACTTGCCTCTTCCCCAGGTGCTGGAATTCAAGGTACATACTGCTGCCCAACCATGTAAAGTTGATCTTGGACCTGAAACACAGCCTTTTCATATTTGAGGAGGGAGAGAGAACGTTCTGGGGTACAGTGCCGTTCTTGAGATCTTTATATTGGATGCTTTAGGCTCCCCTGAAGGCTTTAGGACTTTTGTTAGTTTGTGAGAAATCACTAACAGAGCCTAGCTTGAGGGTTTACTGTTCTGACCTGCAGGTAAGGAGAATGCAGTAAGAACTTAGCCTGACTGAGGGACCCCAGCAGCTCACCGGCTTTCCCTCCATCATCGCGTTCTGGTCTATGACAGGGGAACGGGAATGTGGTTAAAGCATTGGGCCCTACAGAGTTTTGTTAACCCTACACTTAAATCTCTTGTTCATAGGGCACTGGGGTTTCCCTTACCCCTTTGGCAGTGCTAGCATGGAACCTAAGGCCCTTTAAGTCTACCACAGAGCTGCAGCCCTAACTCAGTGGTGAGGCATTTTAGCACATGCTAACAGCTCTTTAGTCTGAGAGGTGATTGATCAAGAAAATAGATGCAGAGGGATTTGTAGACTCAGAAGGGTTATTTAGCAGTTAAGAGCTTTGCTACTTTTGCAGAGGGCGTGGATTCCATTGCCAACACCCACATGATGGCCCACAACCATGCGAAACCCCAGTCCCAGCTCTAAGTGCCATGCGTGCTTGTGGTACACAAGCCTGCAGAACACTCATGCACATAAACTAAATCTTTAAAAACTATTTTTACTTATTTTAAAATTTTGAATTGTGGATGTTTGGTCAAAGGAAAGAATGACTCTTGTGGATTATCTTCTGATCATGTACATAGACTCCACACACAAACAGATGTAGCCAAAAAAAGAAAGCGTGAAAGCGCTGTTTGCAGTCAAGCGTGTACCTGTAATCCCAGCTACCTGTGAGGCTGAGACACGAAGATCACTTGAGTTCAGGAGTTGGGGCCGTGTGAGTGTGTTGTGTGTGTTCTAGCATGAACATGCATGTATGTATGTGTGTGTAGGTCAGTGGTCAACCTTGGGTGTCTGTCCTCAGGTGTGAGCCTCTTGATTTTTTGATACAGGGTCTCTCAATGGCTGTAGGCTCACTAATTTGACTATACTGACAGACCTGGGAGCCTCAGGGATCTTCATGTCTCTAGTAATGCTCCTGTGTCCAGCTCCCCAGTGCTGGGATTATAAGCATGTGACACCATGCTTGGCTTTTTCCTGCGTATTCTGGAGGATGGAACTCCAGTTCTCGTGCTTGCATGGTGAGTACTTGGCCGATTGAACTGCCTCCTTAGCCAGTTTGTGGTCAGTGTGGGCAGCATAGTGACAAGATCCCTGTCCCAAAATAGAAAAGGGATCGGACAGGTGGAGGAATGGAGTTTGGTATCCAGCACTGACTGACACTTGGTGGCTCACAACAGCTTGTGGTTCCTGCTTCAGGGGATCTGTTGGCCTCGGAGGGCACTGTACTCTTGTGAGTATACCTGGCCCCCCCCCAGCCATATAATTAAATAAAGGAATAGATCTTAAAAAGTACAGCCAGGCACATCTTTAATCCCAAGACTCAGGAGGCAGAGGCAGACAGATCTCTGTGAGTTCAATGCCACTCTGGTCTACAGAGTGAGTTCTAGACCAGCCAGTTTCTCTGCCTTAAACGAAGCAAAAACAAAGAAAAGAAAGTGCTGTTTCTAAGCAAAGCTCAGTCTTCTGAGGTTATTAACATCCCACCGTTTCATACAGGATGGGAAGACAGATGGTAGAAAGTGAGAGTCTTTGGGAGCAGAGGGAAGTGGATCTCCGTGAATTCTAGGTCAGCCAGGGTTACCCACAGAAGACCCTGCCTCAAAAAACAAAACAACAAAATGAGACTCTATACCCTTCACTACATGTAAAAGCAATCTGGTGGGCCATGGTAGCATATACCTGTAATTCCTGCACTTGGAAGGTGGAGGCTGGAAGATCAGGAGTTCAAAATCAGCCTGGGCTACATGAGACCCTGCTCCTCCCCAACTGAAATAAAAATTAAAAATAACTAGTATCAAACAAAACAAAAAAACAGGTGGTGGTGGTGGATGCCTTTAATCCTAGCACTCAGTAGACCCAGACAGGTGTATCTCTGATTTTGAAGCCAGCTTGGTCTATAGAACGAGTTTCAGGAGAGCCAAGGACACACAGAGAAATCTTGTCTTGAAAAACAAAACCAATAACAAACCAACAAACATAACCGGTATCATGAATACCTGCTGGAGCAAGTCCTGCCTATAACTTTTCACTTCTGTGGCCTCTGAGAAACATGGATCAAGTGTCTTAGTCTCATGTCACCCAAAGAGAAGGGCTAAAAGAAACAGGGAAAAGATACTGTAAAGGCTGATGATAATCGCCGGACCAAGAGATGTCCTTTGTTTCACCCGTACCTTCTCCCTCGCCGCCCTGTGCTCAGCGAGCCTCCTCCTCTTCATTTATTTATTTGTTTATTTATTGCGGCAGGGTTTCCCTGTGTAGCCCTGGCTGTCAGACCAGGCTGCCCTACAGAAATCTGCCTACCTCTGCCTCACTCATGCTGGGATTAAAGGTGTGCTCCACTACCACCTGGCTCTTTCCCACCTTTTTGTTGTTGTTTTTCGAGACAGGGTTTCTTAGTGTAGCTTTGGTGCCTGTCCTGGAACTAGCTCTGTAGACCAGGCTGGCCTCAAACTCACAGAGATCCGCCTGCCTCTGCCTCCCGAGTGTTGGAATTAAAGGTGTGCGCCACCACCGCCTGGCTTTCTGTCCCACTTCTTTAGTACTAGGGATTGGACCCATGGCCTCTTGATCATTGAGTTACATCCCCGGCTCCTAGCGCCAATCTTCTCTTTCT